>NW_027069735.1:0-272697 GCF_002906115.3 Quercus suber
TCTAAAATAATCAGGATCGGGAGGGTATTCGTACTTGTCTGAACCTTGGTGGTGGGCTGGAATGTTAACTAGTAAGTAATTCTTATACTTGTATTTCAATGAACCTTGTGTAATATTCACTTTTGGAACAGAAATGAAGCTCATGTTTTTATTTTTTATTTTTTAAAATTTATTTCTTGGGTATTCTGTTGTTATTTTTGACCATTGAGTTATGCTCCTTCAGTCCCATTTTATCTATTCACTCTTCCATTTCGGGACGTCCTAAAATATTGTCCATTTTGAAAAGTTAATAAACACAATATTCATAGCCAATGAGCTTTAGATCAAATTGCACCTCATCCCCTAATTAGAGCAAGGTGGAGAGTGAGGTTGTGGGTTTAAAACGAACCAAATGCATGAATAATTTACTAATTTACCAATTAAAAAAAATATATCGACCTACTTTTTCTTTTTTGGGAACTAGCTAACCTACCATCTATTTTATTTGAAAGTTAATACTCATTTACCTTTTGTTTTATTTGCATTTAAATTGAGAAGGATAATTTTGGAAATGGCAACCTTTTATTTCAAAGACGATACATATGCTTTTTCTTTGAGAAGAGATTCTCTAGGATAGCAAAATAAAATAGGATGGGGGGATTACTTAAATATCATATTTTGGATAAGCCATTCACATGGTTCTTCACTTCTTTGTAGTATTCACTATAATCTTTTCTCTTCTGTGTTGAAGCTTACAAGCCAATTTATTTCATGAAAGTGTTTGAAATTTGATCAATTCTTCCGTCTCTCGGAGTAAGGATTTTTTTATTATTATTTTGTAATTTTAATTTTTTAAGGAAGCTAGTAATCATTAAAACCTTTTGCACTTTAAGAGTATGAAGGAAGCTAGTAATCGTTAAAATCTTTTATACTAGTATGACTATGAATACCAAACAAATTTGCAATTTTATATTAGAAGGCATTCTTAATGATGTAACATTAGGGCATGACGCTACAAAGAGCTGAATGGTTAACAGAGACAGAGTTAAGTGTATCTGATCTCAAGTGGTTGAGATGTAGGTTTCATCTTGCTATTTCGTCCTTTTTATAGCAATAGTTTCAAAGATGTAAGTATTTTATACTCTTTTGAGTCCTAGTTAGCATCTCAAGCTTTTGAATCCAAGAACTAGAATTGCCTATAGTATAATGTGATACTTAAGCTGTAGTCTACAATCAAGCTTAGTCTTTTGATTCAAGGTTAGTTTTTGTCTTAAAATTGTGCAAAGGCTTTGGGAAGAAATGAGCTTGCTTTCTTGCAAAAAGTAATTTAGTACTTTTTGAGCAACTTCATTATATCAATTAATAGAGTTGAAACATTCTCATTGAAGTTTTATAAGGTATTTTGGTTGAACCTTATAAGACTTTCCTACATTTCTCCCCAGTTGGGTAGTGACATTTTACTGAAGTTTGCAACATCTGCTCATTCATTTTAGTTACTCTTTTGCCTGACACTAGAGGTCTGTTTCACTGAGCATACAACATTGACATTTTCAGTAGTCAAGAAATTAATAATCCACAGTGAAACTTGCTCGAAACCTTTTCGTTGAGGATCAATGTGAAGAGATTATTATTTTTTCTTTGAAGGTAAAAACAATATTATTGAAACGGGACTATGTTGCGAAAATAAATACGAAGTGGCCTAACGAATTTCAATGGGAAAAATATCTACATACAAAAGACCACTCATAAAGAAAACTAATGAAAGATGCTTGCAATTGAGATGACGTGCACTCCACATCTTCAAAAATATGCTAATTTCATTCCCTCCATATAGTCCACATCAAAGATGAAGGAATTAGATTCCAGATATCCAAATTTGGTCCACAACTTTGCCACCTATATAATAAATCAAGAACCTTCTCCAATAAAACCAACTGAACCTCAGACATCCTAAAAAGAAAGCTTCATAACTCGAAATCCATGCTACAGGGAATCAAGAGGTGATCCATAGTCTCCCCTCTACAACAGCACATACAACACCAGCTCACCATAGAAAATCCTTTCTTGATGATATTCTCATAGGTAGGGGTGTCCAAGCCACCTAGAAACCTGACCCACCCGCCACATTTGTTCGAATCCAAACCGCTTGCTTCCCTAACCAACCCATGGACTCCCGTATTCATAAGTGAGAATTTTTCCCCAAGCCACACAGAAAGAAACTCTCTGATGGGTGTGTAGATTATGGAGTTTGGTTTAGGAATAGAAGCTTGCTGATCTTATTTTCATAAGCATTGAATAAGAGGTCAAGGTCTTATAAAAAAAAAAAAAGAATAAGAGGTCAAGGTGGCACATATGATCTCTTACCCTTCTTTAATATCAAAAGAATAAGGAAAAATAGCTTTCATGGTAAGAAGAAATATTGTAGTCAAATATACGCTTTAAATCATTTTGTCCTTGATCTTTTGATGGTGTACTTTGCAGCAAGCAGTTAGGGATTTGTTTCTAGTTGCCATTCCTCATTTTGTGGAATATGAGAGAAATAGCAAACAGGGTTTTGATAAAACCCTGTTCTATCTTTTGAATGAGAAGAATTGCAATGTCCAATGTTTGGATTGGCATTAGAATGATACTTGTGAGGGAATTTATGATCTGCTATAGACATTATGATACTGTGTATACTTACGGTTATTTTACTTTTTCCCCTCCTTTTACGATGAATTTTGGGGGGGGGGGGGTGGTTAGTCTTGATGAGCTCTAATATTTGAAATTGACTTTTGGTACGGTAATTACTGGGAGTTCTTGGATGGCTAAAAGATCTAGTATTAAGGGGGGAAGGGGGGGGGGGGGGTTGGTTTGGAACTCAGGAATAGAACCTAAATGGACCATTGTGAAGATTGGTTTTAATTTCAGGAATCTAGAGAATATGGTGCCATTTCATTTAGAATCAGTTACCATTCCCTATTTCATAAAGATTTTAAATGACATAGAACCATGTAAAACTTTAGATTTCTAAAATGTAAATCTTCATCATGCAATGGCTGCTATCTATTTCAAAGTGAATGGAAAGGATATTTTTTCCATAATGGAAGAGCTATTATTCCTTTTGAACAGCTACTCAGTTATTTCATAATATCTTTTCCAATTTACCAAAATCACCTCTTCCTCAACCAACATAATAGCTATAATAGTTTATTTTATTTAAGTCTCCTTTCATGGTAGTTCTATTCAGAACCTCTCTCTCTCTCTCTCTCTCTCTCTCTCTCTACTTTACATTTGACACATGCCTTTCAGCTTCTTCTCTGCCTCCCCATAACTGAAAATTGAAAAAGTCAATCATTCCTTATACATGTTCAGTGTTCTATTTGAATGTTACCACCACCAAAAAGATGATAGGAATAGTTACTCCATGGAAAATTCTTATATTCTAGTAATGCTGATTCATAGTCCTTTCATAATCACCATTCTAATGTACCAAAAATACCCTAAGAATACAGGTGCAGTATGTTACCCTGAAGTGCAACGGCAGTGTAAGGGAATGAGGAAAAATTAAAGATAGAGACATTACGTACTCTTACTGTGAGCTGATGAGTATTATTGAACTAGCTGGACTAGCGTTGCATAAAAGGTTTGAGTGTAGGTTTGGTCTTGTATGATTGGATACTGCTTTAGGAAGTCTCAATCTTCTTCCTTTTTGTTATATTTTCTTACCTTATGAACTTTAGATTGCAAATTATAATGTAGTAATACACTATGGTATACCTGATTCTTTCTTATATCTTTAATAAGATTTTTTCAATTAAAAGAAAATGTTTACTGTAGGATTGTAATAGACTGTAAAAGTGCACTGGCTTAGGTGATATGATAGCTTTTAATTATAAGGTTCTGGTATGCTATCTAAAATGATGCTGGCTATGAAAAAGCCATCACCCAGGGTTTGTATGTCTGTACTACAGTCCACAACATTAGGATCTTCTTTTGAATGACACTACAAAATCATATAATTTGGGTTCAAGTAATGTTTTTCCTGTTACATTTTAGTTTTTGGGTCCTTGATGAAATTATTTCTTTAGATTTGATGTATTTTAATGATGATTTGTTATTCTTTTACAGTGATTGTTGGGGAGATAGCAAATTTCGCTGCTTATGCATATGCTCCTGCAATTCTTGTAACTCCCTTGGGAGCTTTAAGTATTATCTTCAGGTATGTTTATGATAGCATTGTATTCAGTGAATTCAACAGCCTTTTGATTCTTTTTATATTTTATTATATTATGTGTCTGTTTTCTGTGCAATCGCTCATTCTTTGTGGGTCTGTGCATGCATATAACAAAGAAAATGTCTCTAATCAGTGCAGTGCTAGCTCATTTTATTTTGGAGGAGAATTTGCATATCTTTGGTGTGCTTGGATGTGTTCTCTGTGTGGTTGGGTCGACAACTATTGTTTTGCATGCTCCTCAAGAGAGAAATATACATTCTGTTAAGGAAGTGTGGCAACTAGCTACAGAGCCAGGTATTTGAGAAGTTATAATTTAGTTGCCCGGTTTCTATATTGTCTGATTCCCCTCCTCCCTCCCCACCCCCCCACACCACCCAAAAAAAAAAAAAAAAAAACCCTAAATGACTTTTAGGGAGTATATAAATATTCATATTTCTGCTTGGTTTCTGGTGGTGGCTTTTTAATCAAAAGGAAGATCTTAAGCTTCTTTTTGCTATTCTTGATTTAATGGACCAGGAAATCAGTCTGACTTGTATTATATAAAAGTGGTAGGACCTATGTATACGAGCCTTGAAAATCAAAATTTTTTTTATTGATTAATGTTGGAGATGTTGATTTATAATAAACTACATTGGAATAAAATTCTGTGTTACTAGTATGTATATGGTATTGCTAGATGTAAAATGTTTTTCAGTTGATGAGTCTAGCTCAAATAAAATGTTATTACATAATAATTCGGAGAATGTGTATCATCTGATGTATGACAGCTGTGGATTGACTAAACAAACAATAATTTTTTGTTATCAACAGGATTCATTGTCTATGCTTGCATAGTTGTGATTCTGGCTGCTGTCCTCATGTTTCGGTATGTGCCGCGCTATGGGCAAACCCATATGGTGGTCTACATTGGAATTTGTTCTCTCATGGGCTCTCTTACGGTCTGTTTATTCTCTTTTGAAGTTTTACATGCTATAGCATTGATTCTACTTCCTGTAGTTCTAATGTTCTTACTTTTCATCCATAGGTTATGAGTGTGAAAGCACTAGGGATTGGTTTGAAGCTTACATTTTCTGGAATGAATCAATTTATTTACTTCCAGACATGGTTTTTCACGGTGGTTGTAGCAGTGTGTTGTCTTCTGCAGATCAACTACTTAAACAAGGTAAACTTTCAACCTTTTTAATTTCAAAGCATATACAACTGATCTTGATGTTGTCTTGGCTATATATTATATAATACTCTCTTTGTTTTCTTAAGAAATAATGCCTGATTGCCAAAACCTGATATTAGCTGTCATCTGTCTGCTCCTCCCATTTGCTTTCTTTTGATACTTCTGATATTGTTGAATTATACTAATATATTAAACATGCAAGTCAGGTAAAAGTCTTTTTGTGTGTTTGGTGTATAAGTTATGAAACACCAAGATTTCTCTGCAAGAAATGGTTAGTCAAACACCATTTTTCCCTTTTACTTTTTTTTTTTTTCCTAGGTCAACATAGCCTAAAAGACCTTTTTTTTTCCCCCTGAGTAGCCTAAAAGACATTCAACTTGCAGATTTGAAGCCAATGAACTCTACCTCAAATGGCACCTCCTCCCCTCATAAGGAAAACTGCTGAGTTGTGCACTATCTAAATCATAAAAAATATAGCCAGGTTCATGAGGAAATATCCTTAAAGATAGAGGTAGCCCCTATTGATGAAAAGATGAAGGAGAGTCACTTGAGTTGATTTGGTCATTATTAGAGCAAAGTGATTAATGCACCTGTAAGAAAGAGTGAGTTATCCAAGTTGAGGGAATGAAAAAATGAATAGAAAGACTAAAAATAACATTAGTAGAAGTAATAAAAAAAAATGACATATCAATTAGGGAAGTAAAAGAGAGTTTAACTTCAGGTAAAGTAGAAAGAAGGAAACAAATACATGTAAGCCAACTATAACTAATCTGTTGAGGATCCATAGCTGATTCCAAAAATTGGGACTAAGGTTTTGTTGTTATCGTGCACTATCTGCATCTATGCTTAGGATATCTGGAAATCATCCATATGTCTATGGGATATGGAATCTGCAATGAATATGCTCCTATGGATGCAGCTGCATATCTTAGCGATTTGTTAGCCATCGTTGAGATTTTTTATCACATCAAATAAGCTCACTCTATCCACCCTTTCCTCAAAGTTGCATCCCACATATTGAAAAAAAAAAAAAAAAAATCAATTTTTGTTTGAAACTTGAAATGAATTTTTGCATCCCACATATGGAATCTGCAATGAATATGCTCCCGTGGATGCAGCTGCATATCTTAGCGATTTGTTAGCCATCGTTGAGATTTTTTATCACATTAAATAAGCTCACTCTATCCACCCTTTCCTCAAAGTTGCATCCCACATATTGGGAAAAAAAAATCAATTTTTGTTTGAAACTTTGAATGGTGTTCAATGCTCCTGGTTTAAGAATTTACGTATTGGGTTTTCTTAATGCCATTTTCAGGTATCTTTTTTCTGAAAAATGTGGTGGGTGGATTAATGTGTCCCTGTTGTTCCCAAATAGATACTTTAGAATCTACTTTCAGATAAAACAGCTAAACAACTGTCAATTAAGGACATCACACCTTAGGATTCCTTATCTCTCTCTCTCTCTCTCTCTCTCTCTTGACCAAAATGCTAAAACATTTTGTGGTGTATGACCTGCACCCTGCATAGGAGAATCAGAAAGATTTTTTTTTATAGGTAATTACACCCACCCCCACTAGGTTTTGAACCCATGACTTTACACCCTCCACCTTACTCACGCTATGGGAGGAGGTTCAATTTAAGCTAGGGCTCTTTGGCAAATAAGAAAGATAATCTTTTGTTTTAGATTCCCCCCCTTTCTTTAATTCTGACCTTGTATTCCATTTTCCTAGTGTACAATAGTAGTGAATTAATAGCTTGATAGTATGATAGGCACAATTTGAGGGCAACATAGCTATTTGGAGGTTTGTGTCACATTGCATAATTTGGTGTATTTGGCAAGAGCATAATGCTAGAAGCTTTGATGGATGTGAACGGTCTATTCTCGAGATTAAGTCTTTTTTCTTTTATAATTTCCTCGAGTGGAGTTTAACTTTACAGACATATTCATGTTTTTCCCTTCCTAATTTGTTTGATCATTGTAATTTGGGATCTTGATTGTTTTGTGCCCATAGTACATTCCCAATTTAGTTGGGATTGCTTTGTTTTTAAATAAATTTTTTCGGTACTTGTATTAAAAAAAAAAAAAAAAAAATCATTGATGAGAGAAAGAGAGTAGTTTTGAATTGCTGCATGATTTATCCAAAAAAAAAAATCATCTTCACTCTATGATCAAGTTTATAGCAATGGTTCTTCCCAAAATACATGTGATGATGTTTATCTTTTTCCAAATGAGATGGAGATCAGCGTTATGTTCAATTCCATTATTTTGTCCTAGATTCTTATAAGTTGTATGGCATAAATGCATTCCTTCATGTTTTGTGATTTGGCATAGCTAAGCTGACCCAAATTTCATGATAGTTGCTGAGATCAGGATTTTGAAGATATCTTATTTACATGTTAAGAAGTACATATGTTGTAAACCATTTTAAATAGAAATATTTAACACTGAACTACACATTTTTTATCATTCCATTTTGTGTTGTATGGTTGGGTGGGGTTTTTGTATCTGGCAAAAGCAGGACCAAGGACTGGGCAAGTTGTGTAACTTGCTTAAAGGATCAGGAATTTTAATATTTTCTGAACAAAGGCATTGTGAGTCTATCATGCATTTGGTGTACTGGGTAAACTGTGTAACTTGCTTATGGTTCATGTTCAAAGATATCCTTCTAGGGTTTAATTTGATATGGTTCTAACTTGGTTAATTTGTTTTTATCCCAATTATATGTTGGCTGGGATTATTCTCATGTTGTCACTCTTCTAAATGAAATTTTACATTACTAAGTACGCAAAAATTGGAAAATTTATTATTTTGTGTCTGATGTTCAATCTTTAGTCTATTTAAAGCTTCTCTAATTCTGAATCAGGAGAATGTTTAATCTTAATCAGATGCCATCTTTGCAGGCCTTGGATACCTTCAACACTGCTGTCGTATCTCCAGTTTACTATGTCATGTTTACATCTCTCACCATTCTTGCCAGCATGATTATGTTTAAGGTAATTTAAAAATAAAAATAAAAAGAATCGGTCATGTTTATGGCGATTCAATACATTCCATTCATTTATGTTTTGAACTTTATGCTTCTTTACCTCAAAAGAATACTGTTGTCCTTAGATGATATAAAATCTCAGAATGCATCTCGTAATTTTGTAGAAAAAAACTGGTGCCACTATGGTTTTGTTCAATGTATGATGGTCAAAATTTATCATCCGGATAGTGGTCCTCATGATTTATAACCATAATTAGTACTAATCATAGGTGCTCAAAAAGTTCCAGATAACCTTGTTAGCAAAAAAATGAGAGATTCAATCTGTCTTTATTTAAGCATGCATGATTAAAACTTCATTTCTAATACTTTTTCTGCTCCCTGTGTACCTGGGTAACTGTTTTCTTTTTCTGTATCTCTTTTTTATTTATTGATAAAAAAAATTTTACATTGGAGAAACTTTAATGCAGATGTGTGTTAGGGGAAAAGAAGGTTATAATGTAATTCATGCTCAAATGGAGGTTCCTTCTTCTATAAGAATGAGTGGAAAGTGAGATTATAAGTTAAAAATCTATTGGGTTTGTGTGACATGGACTAATAAAAAAAATATAGAAACATTTGAAAAAGTTTGGAAGTTTTTGTCAATGATTTTGCAATGTTTAAAGTATTGATGGTAATGGATTTTTCTTTCACTCAATGTGAAGTTGATCAATAGTTGGGCACGCAAGCGCGTGCACTCGCACACACACACATGTATAAATAATATTTTACTATTCTTACTTTGGCCAATGAACTCTTGCTCAACTTGCACCTCCTCCCCTTGTAAGTGCCAGGTGGAGGGTGAGATCTTTGGTTCAAGATGCAATAGGGTGCATGTGTAACTTACCAATAATTTAAAAAAAAAAAAAAAATGTTATTACTCTGATTTCTCTCTGTTTTGTTACAATTACAGGATTGGGACTCACAAAATGCATCACAAATTGCAACTGAGTTGTGTGGCTTTGTCACAATATTATCAGGGACATTTCTCCTTCATAAAACCAAGGATATGGGTAATATTAAACCTATGGAACCGCCTGTTTTTTCAAGCCCAAGCCACCGAAGTTCAAATTCTGGATAAAAACATTTTTTGTTTTCAAATTCAAGCAGCCCATGGACATCTTGCAGCTGTATCCCCTCGGAAAAAGGTATTTGAAATTGAAAGAAGCTTGATGTCATCATGTCATGCAGAGAAGGGAAAATCAGGGGACAAGCTTTTAGTAGAAGATACTTCTTAATTGTAAAGCTTGTGACATGGCAACGTTGGTTTTTGTGGGGAAATGAGGGGAGGGAAAAAAGAGAGGGGGGGGGGGGGTGTGGAAGGAAAAGGAAAATATAATTCTTGTGAAGATTTGCATGTTTTCTTAAAAATTTTAGGGATTCTACCATAGTTACACTTAAGAGGAAAAAAAAATCATTTTTCTTTACTTGCTCTGAATAGACTTTTGGCATGTGAAAAATGTTCACCAAAGATTATAATTGTTCTGGGGTGAGCTTTTACAAAATTATACAGGTAGATCATTGGAAACTTAGAATGCAATTGTCTTTTCCATTTTACTTGACTATATGTGCGTTTATGTTTGTGCATGTCTATATGTGTAGGTATGCTATACAATTCTCAGTAACAAGAAATATTCTTTCACACTTTTTCACATCTACTATTTCACATATATATATATATATAGTCAAAGTTTAGAGAAAATTCAATTAGATTTTAATTGAATTTTTAATTTTGTGCCACGTATTTCATATATTTTTAATTTTCTACCAAGTGAATTATTGAGTGTACAAATCAAAGAGTCCAAATTTAATTAAATTCAAAATTAGATTTCAACTAAAGTCCAATTTTCTACCATGTGTCCATCTAAGTTTTTAATTTTTGTGGCAATTGAATTATTAGATGTAAAAATTGAAGAGTTTAAAAACAATTAAATTCTAAATTATATCTATTTATATATATATATATATAATATAATATAAGAAATCATTACATATTTTAGAAATATATGGCTTAAAAAAGTATAAACTAATATCATGTATAATTTGAATCTCTTCTAAAAGAAATGTGTAATTGTAATTATTTTTAATTATTCCCATACATATGTATGATGCTACACGTTAGTATCCATAATGGATGCAGGAATGTCATCATTTCAACATCAAAAAGTGGTGGTGAAAAAAGAAATGTGAAATAGTGGATGTGTGAGAATCAAAACCCTTTAAAAAACAAGGGTTGAAAAGTCTATTGGTGTATACTGCATGTATTCAAGGAGGTTTCTAGTAGTCAAGGCTTATGGTCCCCTCTAAATTAAAATTTATACATTTGTATAAAGCCTATCAATTGTCACATCCATTTATCTCATAAACTTGCCCACTATAAGTAGGTTATAGGTTGCTCGTTTAATAGATGGGTTTAATGGGTATTCATGAATTTATCATCTATTTAAAATAAATGTAAAATGGGTAATAAATAAATGATCAAAATGTCCTTATAACTTGACAAATGACCAAAATATGTTTGGGCCCCCCAAAGTAATCCAAATACTCCCTAATCTACACAAAAATGACAAGAATACCCCAGAAACCATCAAAACAACCAATCACTAAAATGATCAAATTACCCAAAAAAATCTAATAAGAAAGAAATACTCTCGAATCACCAAAATGATGAATATTCCTTCAAAACCACCAATATACCAAAATACTCTAGAACATCCAAAATATCCTTAAAACCACCATAATGACCTTTAGAACCACTAAAATGAATAAAATACCTTGGGATTGCCAAAATATTTTGGCTATTTAGTTTTTGTGGTGTTTTGGTTATTTTAGAAGATTTGAGAGTCTTTTACCTCAAGAGGCTTCATGAATATTTTGGAAATTAGGGTGTATTTTTCGCTATTTTGGTGGTTCCAAGTAGAGTTGTCCAAGCAACCTAGCCATTCAACCCAACCAACCAAACTAATTGGAATTGACCTGTTGCAGCCCGATCCAACGCCTCTAATAGTCAGCGCTAGGTCTTAGCCCTCAGAAACCGAATTTAGCAGGTTGAGTGGCAAGTTTCCTCTTTTAAAACTCGACCCAACCTAACTTGACCAAGAAACACTTCCAATCAAAACCCTTTAAAAAACAAGGGTTGAAAAAGTCCATTGGTATGTACTACATGTATTTAGGGAGGTTTCTAGTAGTCAGGCTTATGGTCCCCTCTAAATTGAAATTTATACATTTGTATAAAGCCTATCAATAGGCACATTCATTTATCTAATAAACTTGTCCACTATAATATGTAACATGGGCTTGAACATGCTTAAAATAATAAAATATAATATAAAATAATACATGAATTGGCCCACAAATGAGGTTAGGCTCAGTTGAATCAGGCTTGTATAAAATGTCTTGAAAATGACTTAACACCCATCTAACATCCAAAGCCATAGCTAGCTATCACCACTAGTGGCGGTTATCTTGTTTCTCAAAACCCTTTCTTTCTTTCTTTGAGCTCTAAGCTCAAAATCAAAATCCAGAGGTTTCTAGAATCATTGAAAGAGAGAACTAGATCATGGACAAGATGGGTGAGACTTTGAAATTGAAGGATAGATATACCTAGCTATGGGGATTTGATAATGGGTAAGTCAAATTGTGCTCGAATACCTTGCTGTTGAGGTTTATCTTTGATATCGTGGGTTTAGTTTCAGAGTGAGGACTTACGTAGTGAAAACAATATCAAACATTGAAAATTATCAAACATTTAATTTGCAATGTTTGTGTATTGTTCGGTTTAAAAGAATGTTTACACCTTTGCATTAGTCTCCTAAGGGTTTGTTCCTTAAGCTAATTTTTTGCTAACATATTAGATATGTAACCACTTTCGAAACTCGAGTCCAATGTAAAGAACCCAAGTTCCACTAGAAAATTAAAAATACATATATCATCTCCTAATTTTCTCTACGAAACCCAAGTTCCAAGAGTTGCCAGGTAACTAATATATTTTATTTTTGGACACAACTAATATATTTGCAAAATTAGCTTAAGACAACACCACACACACACACAGGGAATGGGGACAAAGGCATAATATCACACAACTTACCCCTTACAAAAGCCGATAACTCTTGTAAGGTATAAGAAGGCTTCATACCCGAATTTGAACTCACTCTTAGGCAATGTGGGACTACCCGAATTTGAACCCGTCTCCTAAGATAGATAACAAAACACGCTAAAGTCGATGCATCCTGATATATCCCATTGTTTTTCTATGCATCTTCTCCCACCCTTTATGAAACATATTGCTTGACTTGACACAATTAACCTCAATAGAAACTAGACAAGTCCTTACGTTAAAAGATATCTTCCACCATTATCTTAATAATTTTTTCTGAAGTGTTTTCTTTTATTCTCTTTTTCTTCAAAAAAATTAATATATATAAAAAAAAACAAAAAAACAAAAAACAAAAAACGTGTTGTTAAGGGCATAATAGAAATTTCAGCGTGGATAGGACACAATTTAAAATTTTACATTTTCCATTAAAAAATTTTAATTTAATGAAATTTATTAAGGACAAAATTTAACTACAAAACTAATTGTAGTCTAAAACTATAATATACTCAATAAAATAAATATTACTGCATATTTTGAAAATTTAACTGTTTGAATTACATGTTCTCAGTGTAAATAGGACACAAATTTTAAATTTTAAATTTTCCACTAAAACATTTTAATTTAATAAAATTTATTAAGGACAAAATTTAGCTACAAAAATAGTTGCAACCTAAGGCTACAACATTACTTAACAAAATAAATATTATTGTATATTTTGAAAATTTAACTGTTAAATTGCATGTTCTTTACGCTCTTAATATACATGCCAAATTTTATATCAATCGGATATTTTTTAGTATATAATCTATAAACTTATATATTATGCATAATTTTAACCAACAAAAATTTGCAATTTAAACAATCTATTGATGATATAATCATTGATCTTTAATTTTTAAAAAATTTTGCAAGTATGGAAGATATAATCCAAATGCATCTCAAATAAAAAAAATAAAAAAAAATTATATAGTTGTAACCTTCGAATACAATCAATTTTGTAGCTAAACTTTGTTTATTTATTAATAGCAAGAGATAATTTGTATATTCCCAAGTACATTGGTAGATTTTATAATTTAGGGAAAGGAGGGATAAAATTGAGACAATATTTAAAGAGGTTAAAGCACAAGTCATCTTTTTTTCCCCCTTTTCAAGTTGGTTCGGCATATATATGGACTTTCATAAGAAACCTCACGACAAACTTTCATCCCCAGTCAATATACTCTTCCAATCAAAGTCCCAAAAAAAATAATAATAATAATAATAAAAATTTAAGAAATTATACATCTTTTAGGTACAATAACAAACATGAAATATAGGATCGCATTTCTCTCAACACATGCATAGCTTGTTATTATGTCATAAGGACTCTAAGAAAGGTGGGTGCATTACTGAAAATATCAGATGAATTGTTTCATAGTTGTCATTATATCAAGAGGACTCTAAGAAATATGGGTGCACTCCTGAAAGTATCATAGGAATTGCTTCAGAAACTCTGTAGCCACCAGCCTCCCCCTTGTGTTCACTGACATTTTAAGTTCGCTTATCTCCTTATCAATATCCTGTGGAGAAAAAAGAATTTGGAAAGCTATCAACCTAAATATAACAAGAAAACATATTACACGTATGCATGTGTGAGTTGTATAACAAAAGTAAAACAGCATCAAAGAAAATAACAAAAACAGAACAAAAAAGAATATTTATTGTTTGACCCATATCCTGAGATAAGCAGTCCAATGGGAGCAATACTTGAAACCACAATTCACAATAAAACCCCGATATTGAGATCGGCTAATACAGGGTGATAGTCAAAAGGAATTACTGAATAACTTTAGAATTGCTATAACTGCTATGGATGGTCCGATACTGAATAACCCAGTATCTCCTTTAGATGGAAGAAGATTTTCTTTGAAAAGTAATTTTGTCCCATCTGCTAGAGCTTGAAGAACTCCTAAGGGCCTGGAATATTCGGGTCCAATACATTGTTGTATGAGCAAAACAACCAACACCCTGGAAACAGTACTTTTAAGTATCACATCTTGAAAGATGTATTTAGACACCAGTATACGCTCGACACTCCTAATGGCGACAAGATAAGCGATTATCAGATATTATAATTGGTCCATAGCAGGTAGCCCAAATCAGCTAATTATGAAAAGTTTTGCACCATGTATCAGACATGATTGGACTTTAAGTATGATGCTGAGGTCTAATGTCTTAAGCACAAAGCTTCAGGTACAATTACTGAGGATAGATTGCAAACCATCCTCCAACACAATAACATATTGAGTAAATTGCAACACAGGCAAGCGATTGTCTTTTGTAACAACCCCGGCAGGGCTGGCACACCCCCCCCCCCCCCCCCCCAAACAAAAAAAAAAAAACCAAAAGCACCCACTGGCACAACCAACAAACCAAAACAGAAATCTCAGGCTATCTAATAACTTAGATAATGTAAGTCCAAGATTGGGCCTTGCAAACCTCCTCATATAGTTGCACATTTCTATAGGTAAGAAGCATGGTTTTAAAAACCGAACCATTAAAAGAACCAGAAAATAAAAAGGTTCAAGGTTTTGAGGATGAACAACTGAGGTTCAACAGAAGCTCAGATTGTGATAACGTCATAAATAATTTAGTAATTAAATAATAAAAAAATAGGACAAATTAAAAAATGAAAAATCTTGATTAAAAAATCTAGAGAATATAAATAATTTTCAAGTATATTTTCACAACTATTATATTAGAGAATAGAAAATCTTAAAGCATAAAAAAAAAATTTATATTTACAATTAATCCACTAATTATAAAAGTATAGTTATGTGAACAAACAAATAATTTTGGTGTCACACAATAATTTTAAGTACATTAAATCAAAATCAACATTTATGAGTTTAATTATACATTTTCTTTCTAAAGAGGCCTAATTACAATGAAATAACATGATGGAATATAATAAATATATTAATTAAAATAAAAAATAATATGAAAATTTTATTTATTTTATTGTTACATGTCATTTGAGTTTTTAATGTATGTAATTCATTCTTATTCACTTTAAATTTATTAGTTTCCATTCTACTTATCAAAAACAAATTTATTAGTTTCCATTCTAGTTCATCATAAAGTGCATAGTCCAGGGGTTGTCTAGCTGGACATATTAATGAGCTCTTCTCAGGTTCAAATTGGTCTAAGCAATAGATGTATGATATCCAGTTTTCTATGATTAAAAAACCAGCCCTTGAGCCGTTTCCTTTTTAACTCTGTCTGACTGGGCGGTCTGGTGCAGGTTTTAAAACTACGGTAAGAAGTGCTTTGACAATAACAACAAACACTACTGCCGCAATACAGATGTTTTCAAGAAACAATAAAGAACACCTGTAGCTTCCTCTTAATAGGAGGTAGTATCAAAGGCTCAAATATGGTGTAATTTAATAGTTAGTAGTTTGTACAATATGTATACTCAAAGGAATGGCTGGAATTACATTAAAGAACCAAAGCTCAGAGAGTAACTCGAGTATGGGAAAAAAATTGCTTGGCTTTGAACTTTAGGTTTTTCGTTGTTTTCTTGTTGAGGCCAGCAACCCAAGGCTAACAACAATGTACCATATTAAAACCCTTGTTTAAACAATGAGAACAGTAGAGTTAATTCATATTAAAGCTATTAATCAATATATGTCAGTCAAAAGAGCTGAATGGCTTCATATGCACAGCAGAAAGTAGTTACAAATCAAGTCTTTGTTAGATGGAGTTCAGCATATTTATTGGCAGACTGTAGAATCATCTGGCCAATCCATTGAATTCCATTAAGTATAGGTTTCTTGGCAGGTGACTCAATCCATTTAAACAACAGTCAAAACGGAAAAAGAATTTATTAACCAATCAGAACATGTCTGGAATAGTTTTCTATTTTCATACAAGTACATATGAAGAATATAGAAAAACAAACTATTGAATTTGAATTAAACACAAGTTATATGGCTGCAAATCCTAAACAAAGAACTTTATTAAATCATTATGATAAACTTGGAGAGTTCAAGTGCTATGCGCTTAGTAAATTAACAAGAAATAATTCGGAGGAATACATTCAACAGCCATCTCCTAGAAGGAAATCAAGTGAAAATTGAAAAGGCAAGTTATAGGGTAAAACAAATTCTTGCCTCCATGAATTGCACGATAAAGTCTATGAGTTTGTGTTTCTGCATCTCCTCACAATGGTAGTTTGTTATCAGAAAACTAATGTCATAACCCTGTAAATCGAAGCATCAACACATATAATTAAGAAAAATAAATAATTTGAATGTCATCTGAAAAACATCTTGCAAAAATAGTTCTTTGGAATACTATTAATTTGTAAAAACAACAGAGAAAATAATATTTGAGACCGATAATTTCGCATTTAGTCATTTGAAGTATAGCTATTAAGACCTTTAGGCGAGTGCACACATAGCAAACCAAAGCCAATTTTTGTTCAAATGCTCTTTGATTCAGCAATAAGTGATGTAAACTGATACATCATTTGCAGAAACACATCTACAACATCAAATTTTCCACAGAGCAACCTCAGTTTGTTGAGAATTTCACATTCCCAAGAGCCTCAAGGAGATTGCAATTTATTGGGCCATAAACAAATGTATCTATTGCAAATATACTGCATCCATTCAAGGTGAAGTGAAGCTCAACTGTGTACGCGCACACTAAAAAAAACATAAACATTACCTATAGGTTATTACACCATCCTCTCACGGAACAGCTTCAAACCTAACTTGCTCCCACAATCTCAAATGTATGAAGCAGTGATTATGCTGGTTGACTGAAGGGGCCAGCAACAAGTAGTTTATTACTTTTGCAGAAGATTATAAATTAACGTTTCTATAGTTGGTTTCATATTTTTCAGCTGTAAATCAATTTTAAAGGATTTAAGTTGATCTCCTTTAGGTGCAATATAGAACATGCTCAAAGTCTCCACCAAGCATCACATTTTCTTCATGAAAAAGGTTACAAAACTTGCCTTCTTCCAACGAGACCTCCACTTATTTCTAAAAGATATTATTGACAGTAAATTAATGCAGTTTCAATATAAAAATTCTGTTGCACATGCAAACTGAGACGTAGGGTTCTGAATTCTAACTATATCTCAGAGTTCTATCCAAACAGTAGAATTGATAAAAGGAGCATTAATTAAAATTCAATACATGCAGATTTTTTCAGGGGGTTACAAATTACATCTAATTTGAGTTTGAATACTTCATTCTACAAAAAAACCTACAGCCAGTGTCTATGCTTTTAAATTGGTAAGTGACACATCCAATAGGTCTGGAATTCACAGTCTCACCCCCCACCTAGACCTCATATGGGGAGGAGATACCAGTTGAGCAAGAGCTCATTGGCTACAACCAGTGTCTACACCTTTATATACATAAGCATTAAAATAGGATAAACAATGACCAAGAGTAACTGGTGTTTCTTCATGAAGTATATGGACATTATTCATATGCTGAAAATAAGCAAATATAGACTATGGACTAGCACAGGGACTAAATAAGCAAGACAATCAACATGATAACACAATTATGTCCAACGTTCACTGCCTGAATATAAAGAGGACCGTGAATCTTCAGCAAAGTATGGAAACAAGAATTTTAAGATATTTCAAAGCCCAGTAATGCTGAAATTCTCCATTTCCAAGGTTAGAAAAAGGTTTCATTGGACCCAGCATAATGAACCAATAGAAGAAAAAAAAAAAATAGCAAAAATTATTCAATAAGGAAAAGTAGGCTATTCTGGAACACAGATTTGAACCAGCTTAACATACACAAAGAAATAATTTAGATCTGAGCAAACACATTCCCATGCCCATAGGATACAGCAAACAAAGAGTTTGAGGAAAAGCAACATCAAACACCAAAATATACAACAATCGTGCTCTAGTTTTGATGTGAGGAATTATTAGCACCTTCCTAGGCTACTTTAATATTTGTTGAGTCTTAGAATTAAGTTTTTTAAAGTTAAATAGTTGCTAGTCCAGTGTAGGCATAGCTGGGTAGTTTCCAGATTTTCTAGATTGGGCTAAAATGGTCTGCAACAGAGGCCCATTGATGCAGGAGCAAAACCAAAATTATTTTAGAATTTATATTTTCAGATTTTTGTCTTTATCTCATAGGAAATTTGATAATTGCAGACTTTTTATTTTTGAATATGGATAGGGATTAGATTTGAGTTTAGATAGGGATTAGTTTCAGTATTATTTTCAGTTTTAGAAATGATTATCTTTTATTCCTAAAAGCTCTAGGTAAGGGTTCTAGATGGTTATATTTTGGAGAAGCGATGAATGATTAATCAAATTTCAAATTATAGATTTTCTTATACGTCGGGTGTTGATTCCTAACACCTTAGGTGTTGATGCCTAAGTTTCTCGTTTGGTGTTGTTTCCAGGCAACCCCTAGGTGCTGATTCTTAGGGTTTATCTTTTAATTTCCTTGTTCATTTATTTTTCTCTTGATTGTCCTGCATTAATTCCATGAATATTATTTTATGTTTTGAGTACTTTTTCTATTTTGCATTAGTAGTTTCCTCCTTGGTTTAGAAGTCCTTAAATATTATTCTGTCATTTATGAGCCCTAGTCTTTCTAGGAAAATCCTATAAAGGTTTTTATATGATCAATCAAATTGATATCAGAGCCCTCTAAAGCATCTGACCTACATCACCCCAGAAGACAGGCGTGCTGTCATTATGACAGTATAATCCAATACAAAGACCCATTAAGAAAATTCCTTTATCTAGTCAAGAAACAGTATGTGCAAAGTACAGTGTAACGTTGAGTCAATGAGAGGGGTGCATACATACCTGTACTGGCTTTCTCCTCAATACTTGAAATGCTTCTGCCCTCATTGATAAAAATCTAAGAAATTTTTTAGTTAGTATGTTTTCGAGTTCATCTGCCTGCTTTACCTATAAACAGGAAAAGACGAAAATTCAGAAAATGAGAGAAAGACCAAAGATTGCAAACTATACATTTATGATCCTATACACATGTCCAAATTCAGAAAAAAAAAACTCGTAACCTATCCCAGAAATGAAAGGAACAAGACAACAATTATGCTATTCCTGGGGCAGTCAATGATGCTTTTCATGAGCCAAGTGTAAGTTGAATTATATGACATGAGGAAACTCTGAGCAAATTCAAACAAATATAAGTTGCTCTTGGTTTGGAAGAAACTGTAAGCAAACTTACTTCTGAGTTATGTTAACTACTGCACACGCAAATGTTATATGAAGTTCAAGAGTCTTTTCTACAGACAAGTGGAAAATACATCCAATGTTCTTTGCAAGTTTAAATCTCACAAAAATTGCATCGAAGTGTAAAGATCATGAGGTATACACCTGATGACCTGATGCTTCCATTACTGAGGCAAGCACAAATCAAATACATCAACCAGAACAAAGATTTACTTTGGGCATAATTACATGTTTCTTTATGTTTTGTCGAATTAACTCCTCGTATACTATGTTTCATTGTTGTCTAAGGTGTTGGCTACTAGATTGAGGGGTGGTGTTAGACAAACTCATTTCTGAATCTCAAAATTCTTTTGTTGGTGGTAGACAAATTTTGGATTCAGTGCTTATTGCTAATGAATGCCTTGATAGTAGATTCAAGAGTCATACACCAAGTGTGGTTTGTAATCTAGACATAGAAAAATTGTACAATCATGTGAATTGGGATGCATTGTTCTATCTTTTATATAGGATGGGTTTTGGGGTGAGATGGAGGTGGTGGATTAAGGCGTGTATTACTGCGGTTCGCTTCTCTATTTTAGTTAATGGATTTGTAGGTGGTTTTTTTGGAAGCTCTTGAGGTTTGAGATAAGGTGATCCACTGTCCCCCCTTCTTTTCCTTTTGATTAAAGAGGTCTTAAACAGGATTTGAAAAATAAAAAATTTTAAATTTTAAAAATTTTAAAAAAAAAACTGAAGACACCGGTCTTATTCATGGCTTTAATGTAGGACCAGCCAACTTTTTTGGTGTTTGTATTTCTCATCTTCTGCTTGTTGATGACACCATTTTATTTTGTGATGCTTCTAGGGAGCAATTGTCGTCTATTAGATTGGCTTTGTCTTGTTTTCAAGCTTTTACAAGCTTGAAAGTTAATGCGGGGAAAAGTGAGATTGTTCCTTTTGGGGAGGTAAGTAATCTAGATGCTTTGACCAACATCCTTTGTTGTAGGGTGGGCAGTTTGCATATGAAATATTTGGGAATGCCTTTGGGTACTCCATATAAGACAACCTCTATTTGGAATCCTATTATGGAAAGGATGGAGAAGAAAGCATCAGGTTGGAAACGACTCTATTTATCAAAGGGCGGAAGACTTACTTTGTTGAAGAGTACCCTTCCAAGTCTTCCAACATACTATCTTTCGTTGTTTACCATTTCAAAAGCTGTGGTAGCTAGAATAAAAAGGATTCAAAGAAATATTTTATAGACGTCATCATAGGAGAGTTTCAAGTACTCTTTGGTGGCTTGGGAAAAGGCCTTCTTACCTTATGAGTTGGGCGGGTTGAGGATTAGGAAGTTGGTGTCTTTTAATCAAGCATTATTAGGGAAATAGTTATGGAGGTTTGGTAATGAAGGTACTCATCTGTGGTGGAGGTTTATTGCCACTAAATATGGAGAGGGCAAAGGAGGGTGGAGTACTAAAGTATTCAAGAGATCATAGTTGTGGTCTATGGCAAAGTATTAGTGAAGGGTGGGAGAGTTTTTCTAAGCATATGGCTTTCATGGTGGGTGATGGTACTTGCATTCTGTTTTGGCATGATAGGTGGGTTGGAGATAATCCACTTAATATCCTCTATCCTGAGTTATTTGAGTATTCTGAAAATAAGCTTTTATTTTCTGAGGTTTTGTGTCATCAGGTAAATGGGACTGAAAGTTCTTGGAACTTGAGATTTTATAGGGATTTTCATGATTGATAGTTAGACGTTGCTTTCTCTTTTCTTGATTTTATTCAATCGCATATTCCTAGGGATGTTAGGAGTGACAGTCTACGTTGGTACGTTGGTACCTTAATGGAAGTGGGAAGTTTGATACTCATATTTTTATCAAGAGATTCAGGATGGTCCTACATCCTTATTTCCTTGGAAGGGCATTTGGAAAGTCAAGGTACCTAAATGGGTGGCTTTCTTTATGTGGACAACAACTCATGCTCGGATTCTTACTGTGGACAATCTTATGCTTTGGGGTCTCTCTTTAGCAAATTGGTGTTGTATGTGTTGTTGCAATGAGGAAACTGTGGACCATCTCCTTCTTCTTTGTCCTATAGCTCATTCTTTGTGGGTGCATATGCTTCAAATTTTTGGGATTCATTGGGTCATAACAGGTTCTGTAGCTAATTTATTATTTTGTTGGTGGCAATGGGTTGGGAAGCATAATTCATATATCTAGAATTTGGTCGCAGGATGTTTGATGTGGATCATTTGGATGTAATGGAATTGTCATTCTTTCGAGAATACTTAGAAATCATTGATTCAGTTGCAAGATTTGTGCCAACAGACTCTTTTCTATTGGTCTAAGTGTTGGGGCTCTTGGATTGTTCTTCTATCATGGAGTTTACTTTTTCTCTTAGAGTAGAATCGTGATTTCTTTGTTTGTTTGTTTGTTTGTTTTTTTTTTTTTTTTTTTTCTTAGTGGGTCCACCCCTGGTGGAAGTGATTACCTGCTAGTTTTGTAGCTAGTTGTCAAAAATAATTGATGCCGGACCATACCAAATTTGGAATAAAGAGGAAATTGAACAAAAGGAAAATGATAAACCCTAAGAATTAGCACTTAGGGGTTTGGTTGGAATCAACAGCCAATTCCAAATTTCATTTCATCAAAGTTCGATCTTGAAAATCAACATTATGAGATTGGGATGGATAATTCTATTGCTCACATTGTGATGCGTATATTTTCATAAGATCGGCTTTATTTTTTCTCAAGTATTACACGACTATATCATTTGAAGTAAAAGACCCGACAATCATTAAAATGCTCTAAAGCTTTACTGATAACAAGCTTTCTAGAAAGACTGACTTTCTCAAGTTCATTTGATAAACCCAAAAGTTCAAAGTGTCGGTCCATCTCAAATACCCAATTGGTGAAATTCCATGGGTCTAGCTTTTGACAACAATAAAAAAATAGTTGGCTCGAGTTTTACTATGGCTAACTGGAATTATAAGTCTCAACAAATAATTGGAACAAATACTTGGATTGCTGACTGGTCCTTAAATTTAGATTGATCATATTGTAGGCCTTGCTGGATATATAGCGAGTGTACAACTTCTAGTTAAGGCAATTTTCCTATGTGCTATGGGTTGATAAGTGGACTTTTTTTTTTTGGTTTTGGTTGAAGGCTCGGGTTTAAAACTAAATTGGGTTGGAAGAGTTGTTTGGATTGGGTCAGCCTAGGTCTATCTGGGTTGGGTAATAAGGTTTTGGGTCGAGGCGGGTAAAGGCTATTTGCCCAAAAATTGGTTGGGTTGGGTATTTATAGAGCTTGGGTTGATGGGTTTAGTGAGGCTGACGGCTTTCAAGATTGAGGCTCTTTGATGAGTGGTGATGTGTCATGGGACAAGAGAGTGCCAATGTAGTGTTGATAAGGAGGAGATGGTGATTAAGCTTGGGCAAGGTGGATGCTATTATGGCCTTAGTGGACAATGCAATATAATTGAAGTGGGGTGGTTGAGATTCAGTTGACTATTGGTGGCTTATTGAGGGCAGCGGCTATTCGATGGGGTGGAGTACTCAGCAGTGATGAGGTTGTTATCTGGGGTCTTGGGATGTTTGGTGACAGTGGCAGGATGGCTTTGTGGGCGGTTCACAGCCGCAAAATGGATCAGTTGTGGTGGATTTCCAGCAGGTGATGGTTTTGGCTTAGAAAACTGGGTTTCTAGTGGCTGGTAAGAATACAATGGTTGCTGGGATTTTTAATGGGTTGATTCATAGTGACTTAGCAATGATGGTTCAATGGATTACCAAAAAAAAAAACTATTTTGTTTATTTAGTATCTTCCCAAGTGTATAAGGAAGATGTTAAAAATTTCCAGAAGAAATGATTAAATCCATGTCCTCCACCACCCCCCCCCCCCCCCCACCACAGCCTTATTTACCACTGCCACTTTTACAACCTGTATCCTCCTTTTCACATACCTTCATACCTTCATCTTTTCCAGCCTAGTAACCTCTTTTTCCTTCTGATGCCCCTTTTTTATTCCCCCAATCTTTCTTCTTTCCTAATCAGCTTGGCCAGTTCTTCCAGCAACCACACTTTTTCCCCACCAGCCAAAAACATCTCTACACAACCTACCTACCAATTTTTTATCCCTCTCCCTCTACAAAGCCTTCCAAAATTTCTCCACCCCCTCTTCTTTACCACAACCTATACTGCAAACCAAGCTTGTTCTTAAACTGGAGGTGGTGGAGGGGAAATCAGGTTTTTTTTTTTTTCCCAAATAGATTCAAAAGCCTTTTCTTTGGTTTTTGAAGGTGGCAGGATGGACTCTTTTTCCATTACTGAATGCCGGGGGTAAGTTTCATGGCTCTATTCGAGTGTGTCGATTGGGTTTGAACTGGATCATTGCTTGCTTATCTGAATTAAGCCGTTGGGGTTTTAGGAAACAACATTTTTACAAACGTTTTCGGGAGACCTTTAAATGTTTAGAGATAACCAGCAGATCAAATAATGGGGCGTTTGTGGAAATTTCTGAATACCATAATGGGGCAGGAAGGGGTTGCTTGTGTGTTCTTGAGGGAGTTAAAAAGTTGGCTGGGCTCTCCTTGAACTGAAACTATGTGATTATTTTTTGGGAAAATTTGCATCTAGGCTAGGGAAAGAGGCGGTGGTAGGTGGCAGTGCAAGTATTAACTCCACCGGTGCTTAGGGGCCTAAAATTTGGCAAAATAATAATATGCATGACAAGAAATCAGGAAGGGATTTATGTTTTGAGGAGAATTTTCCAAAACTTACTGGCAATTTTAAACAGGAGGAGAGATTTGGACTTGAATAAAATCCAATTGACTTCCTAAATTAAAATAAAATTTTCTTTGCAGTTACCACATCAGTCACAAATGACCTTTATAGTTTTTCTATGCCTTTACTAATCCATAGTGTTGAACTTTTTTTATTTGTTATTGCTTCACTTTTTTGATTTCTGCCCAAGGATTATATTTTATGTGTGATTGCTATTGCAGGTTTTGATATGTCGAAATGAGGCTGAGAAATGCTTGATAGAAACATCTATCAATTCACTGCGGATAAGCCTCAAGGTGAATCCAAGTTATACTTTTGATGTTTTCTTGTGCTTACAGAATGAAATGGTGGCTTGACATCATCTGTTGCTTTCTTATGCTTAAATAGAACAAATACACAAAATTATGAAAGTATATCTTTCCTCCCATGGTGGTGATCTACATTTTCTAGGATAAACTTAACTTTTGATAGTGGTCTTTTATGTGTAGATTTCTATTTAAATTATTTTTCCTTCTGTTGGCTGTAGGGATTTGTTGTTTCTATGAAGTGTTTGAATATTCAACTTTCACTTGGTTCAATCAATACCCTAGGGTGCTTAATCGGAAGTCTTTAGATAATCATTCTGGAGATAAAATTTAAGGATCAAGGAATAATATATTATCAAAAAGACCATTTCCGACATACCATTATCTCTTAAAATTTATAGTTTTACAAAAGCATTGCACTTAAATAAACTCCGTTGTATATATAGGTATATACAAGATAGATTTTAATATATATTAAGTTAAAAGTGGTGAGAATTTCCAGTGCTGTTGAAGAGGCTGTTAAAGAGATAATTTTAAAGTATTTCGATTGATTGAGTAATGGCTCGATTTCTGGTGATCAATCAAAGCAGATCGATTAATTGAGTTTTAAAGTTTGATCTGTTGGAGTGTAAATTTTGATCGATTGATTTCTTGGGAAAAACAGTCTTTGGCAAAAATTTTAGATAATGGTGTTGAGTGTCTAGTATGCTTTGTGAAAATTAAAATCAATCCAAGTGACTTTCCAATGGTGCCTTTTGAAGGGAGATAACCCCCGGGCTGTAAATAGTGATCCATTTCATTTTATGGGTGCCTTTTCTCCATTTTCATTGAAATTCACTAGAATTCTCTAAGATTGCTACATGTAGAATTCTTGATTTAGTTATCTTAGGGACAAGTTTGCAATAAATCCTTAGCAATATTAGTGTGGGGGCAAATATTGTCCAAAGAAAGTGATTAATTGTGCCTCTAAGCCCTCGTTCTTTGATTAATTCTTGCTCTTCATAGTTCATTGAAGAAAATTTTCCAACATACTCGCAATTATAGTCTGATACTCCCCTCAAGAAAACATCTTTGAGATGTTGAGAAAAGGCCTAATACCCATGATTTGTTTGAGAAGTAAAATTTTATTAATTACAGAAAAATCGAGTCACCCAAGTATACAAGAAGAATACGACTGGGGACCATACAATCCATTATGCAAATTACTTAAATCTATCAAATCAGTAATCAAACAAAGAGGTTGACTACGTAAAATAGACATTTAATCCAACAAAGTTCTAAAGAAAAGAAAGTTGTAGATCAGGAATAGTTTTTTTATACCTTCAAAGCATCGGTTATTCCTCTCTCTCTAGAGACAACCATAAAGCAATGGGGTGTGGCCATCCACATAGACCCGTCCTATGATGCCCAAAACAACCTTGCCAACTAGCTAATAATTCAACCAGACTTTGGCATCACCCAACAAACTCCAAATAAACCGAATACCACCGACCATAACTCTTAAGCAATGGGGCAATGGAGTAATAAATGATCTACTGATTCCCTGTTACATTTGCATTTGCACATATAGCACCAATCCAAAGTCCACACGTCTTCTTCTTAAATTGTCATTACTCAAGATTTTCCCTAGGGCTGCAGTCCACACAAAGAAAGTAACTCTAGAAGGGACCTTCGGTTTCCATATGATTTTCCAAGGAGGAGATTAGACATTAGAATGAAGCAAAACCTGATTGAAACCACTAACTTGGAATCCTTTTCCCTAATCTGGTGCCCAACACCATATATAGTATCATGAGCTTTTCCAAGGAAAATATTGGACATTAGAATGAACCAAAACCCGATCGAAACCACTAACTTGGAATCCTTTTCTCTGAGCTGGTGCCCAACACCATACGTAGTATCATGAAGTTCGCAAAAGGCTCCAATTCTCAATCTTGCATAGCCCTTACAAAACTAACATCCTATTAGAGAACTTCATTAATAAACCTCAATAAATCAGCTACATTTGCAATAAATCAGCTACACTTGCCCCCTTTGCTTGGCTAATTGTAAATGAATCTGGAAAACATATGGCAACAGCATTCTCTCCACACCATTGATCATGCCAAAACCTCACCTTAGATCCATCCCCGGCCCCAAAATGAATGCAACAAGAGAAAGTGGGCCAATCCCATCTAATATTCTTCCATAAACTTACTCTGTAAGGACTAGGAACTGGATTGGAGCACCAGTATACTTCACCTCTATTACTCTCCTCTAAAGTGCATCCCTCTCAATACCAAACCTCCACAATCATTTTCCTAACAAAACTTAATTAGAACATCTCAAATTTCTGATAGCCAATCCACCAGCTGAAAGAGGAACACAAACCTGATTCCAATTAACCAATGAAATTTTGACTCATCCCCTAACTTACTCCATAAGAAATCTTGTTGAAGCTGTTCAATAAGGTTTGCCACCTCAATAGGAATGGGAAATAAAGAGAGGAAATATGTCAATTAGTTAGATAGAGTACTTTTAATTAAAGTAACCTGATGCACATGTCTGTACTTATGGTTGTGTTTAGAAAAGACATGATTACTGATAATTTGTACATCCAACCCTAAGTTATTTGGATGGAGGTGCCAAGAACCTTGTAGCGTAATTGGCACTTCCTAATGTTTCAAACGGAGATGTCTAAGGTTGAAATCCCCCCTCCCCAACTATTGAATTATAAGCAAAAAGTTATTTGGATACAAGGTTTTGTTGAGTACTATTGTAGTAACTGAAAAGAACTTGTTATTAAGGTTACATACATGGTTTTTAAAACTGGACCAGACCGCCTGGTCAGACTAGGTTAACGGGGGAACTGGCCACCAGTCCCGTATTTAAAAATCAAAATTCCAGAAATCTCTTTTTTGGCTATGAACATTCAAACTGTGGTCAAACTGTTCAGTTTGCTAAACCAGACACAGGTATGAAAATTTTCTACACATAAAATTTCGTAAAAAATAGCCAGTGTCGATCTTTTTTGTCACCATCTGAAGCTCCACCATCACTAGATCTCATTGTTTAATTTCTGTTAGTGAAGAGAGACTGGGGGATTTGTTATGAGGTGTTTGGTGAAAGAAAAACTAAGAGGCAGGGAGTGAGAAAGAAGAGGCAGAGTGAACGAGTGGAAGTAAAAAAAGAGAGGGGGGGGGGGATCAAGATCTGTTATTGGGAACTGTGAATGGATTTTTTTTATTAAAAAAATCTTTAAAAGTCATGCTCATGATGACGTGACCTTTTATTTTACTTTATTTTATTATCCCCTGTTTTCTTATAAACTTGAATTGCCAGCTGTTTAAGTTTTGATGTATTATTTTTGTATAATTACATTAGTATAGTTTATGAGACGTTATCATGTTGTACAAATATACTAAAAAATTTTAAATAATAAGGAAATATTTTTCATAAATTATGAAAAATATCATCTTAGTTTTAATCAAGATATATTTTGACCTCTATAAAAACTATTTTAGCTAAAATTGCTAAAATTTTCACTTTTAATTTTTTAATTTCATATTAATTATTATTAAAATAATTAATATGTCATCACTGTTTGACCTCTGGTTGAACCCCGGTCCAACCTTAAAACCTGGTACTGGTTTAGTTTTTAATACCATTCTTACATATATAGTTAGTTCTAGTGGAACTTTTAGATTCTGCTATAGTGTTATTTGAGTCAACTTTGATTTTTGTATGNGTGTGGGGGCAAATATTGTCCAAAGTAAGTGATTAATTGTGCCTCTAAGCCCTCGTTCTTTGATTAATTCTTGCTCTTCATAGTTCATTGAAGAAAATTTTCCAACATACTCGCAATTATAGTCTGATACTCCCCTCAAGAAAACATCTTTGAGATGTTGAGAAAAGGCCTAATACCCATGATTTGTTTGAGAAGTAAAATTTTATTAATTACAGAAAAATCGAGTCACCCAAGTATACAAGAAGAATACGACTGGGGACCATACAATCCATTATGCAAATTACTTAAATCTATCAAATCAGTAATCAAACAAAGAGGTTGACTACGTAAAATAGACATTTAATCCAACAAAGTTCTAAAGAAAAGAAAGTTGTAGATCAGGAATAGTTTTTTTATACCTTCAAAGCATCGGTTATTCCTCTCTCTCTAGAGACAACCATAAAGCAATGGGGTGTGGCCATCCACATAGACCCGTCCTATGATGCCCAAAACAACCTTGCCAACTAGCTAATAATTCAACCAGACTTTGGCATCACCCAACAAACTCCAAATAAACCGAATACCACCGACCATAACTCTTAAGCAATGGGGCAATGGAGTAATAAATGATCTACTGATTCCCTGTTACATTTGCATTTGCACATATAGCACCAATCCAAAGTCCACACGTCTTCTTCTTAAATTGTCATTACTCAAGATTTTCCCTAGGGCTGCAGTCCACACAAAGAAAGTAACTCTAGAAGGGACCTTCGGTTTCCATATGATTTTCCAAGGAGGAGATTAGACATTAGAATGAAGCAAAACCTGATTGAAACCACTAACTTGGAATCCTTTTCCCTAATCTGGTGCCCAACACCATATATAGTATCATGAGCTTTTCCAAGGAAAATATTGGACATTAGAATGAACCAAAACCCGATCGAAACCACTAACTTGGAATCCTTTTCTCTGAGCTGGTGCCCAACACCATACGTAGTATCATGAAGTTCGCAAAAGGCTCCAATTCTCAATCTTGCATAGCCCTTACAAAACTAACATCCTATTAGAGAACTTCATTAATAAACCTCAATAAATCAGCTACATTTGCAATAAATCAGCTACACTTGCCCCCTTTGCTTGGCTAATTGTAAATGAATCTGGAAAACATATGGCAACAGCATTCTCTCCACACCATTGATCATGCCAAAACCTCACCTTAGATCCATCCCCGGCCCCAAAATGAATGCAACAAGAGAAAGTGGGCCAATCCCATCTAATATTCTTCCATAAACTTACTCTGTAAGGACTAGGAACTGGATTGGAGCACCAGTATACTTCACCTCTATTACTCTCCTCTAAAGTGCATCCCTCTCAATACCAAACCTCCACAATCATTTTCCTAACAAAACTTAATTAGAACATCTCAAATTTCTGATAGCCAATCCACCAGCTGAAAGAGGAACACAAACCTGATTCCAATTAACCAATGAAATTTTGACTCATCCCCTAACTTACTCCATAAGAAATCTTGTTGAAGCTGTTCAATAAGGTTTGCCACCTCAATAGGAATGGGAAATAAAGAGAGGAAATATGTCAATTAGTTAGATAGAGTACTTTTAATTAAAGTAACCTGATGCACATGTCTGTACTTATGGTTGTGTTTAGAAAAGACATGATTACTGATAATTTGTACATCCAACCCTAAGTTATTTGGATGGAGGTGCCAAGAACCTTGTAGCGTAATTGGCACTTCCTAATGTTTCAAACGGAGATGTCTAAGGTTGAAATCCCCCCTCCCCAACTATTGAATTATAAGCAAAAAGTTATTTGGATACAAGGTTTTGTTGAGTACTATTGTAGTAACTGAAAAGAACTTGTTATTAAGGTTACATACATGGTTTTTAAAACTGGACCAGACCGCCTGGTCAGACTAGGTTAACGGGGGAACTGGCCACCAGTCCCGTATTTAAAAATCAAAATTCCAGAAATCTCTTTTTTGGCTATGAACATTCAAACTGTGGTCAAACTGTTCAGTTTGCTAAACCAGACACAGGTATGAAAATTTTCTACACATAAAATTTCGTAAAAAATAGCCAGTGTCGATCTTTTTTGTCACCATCTGAAGCTCCACCATCACTAGATCTCATTGTTTAATTTCTGTTAGTGAAGAGAGACTGGGGGATTTGTTATGAGGTGTTTGGTGAAAGAAAAACTAAGAGGCAGGGAGTGAGAAAGAAGAGGCAGAGTGAACGAGTGGAAGTAAAAAAAGAGAGGGGGGGGGGGATCAAGATCTGTTATTGGGAACTGTGAATGGATTTTTTTATTAAAAAAATCTTTAAAAGTCATGCTCATGATGACGTGACCTTTTATTTTACTTTATTTTATTATCCCCTGTTTTCTTATAAACTTGAATTGCCAGCTGTTTAAGTTTTGATGTATTATTTTTGTATAATTACATTAGTATAGTTTATGAGACGTTATCATGTTGTACAAATATACTAAAAAATTTTAAATAATAAGGAAATATTTTTCATAAATTATGAAAAATATCATCTTAGTTTTAATCAAGATATATTTTGACCTCTATAAAAACTATTTTAGCTAAAATTGCTAAAATTTTCACTTTTAATTTTTTAATTTCATATTAATTATTATTAAAATAATTAATATGTCATCACTGTTTGACCTCTGGTTGAACCCCGGTCCAACCTTAAAACCTGGTACTGGTTTAGTTTTTAATACCATTCTTACATATATAGTTAGTTCTAGTGGAACTTTTAGATTCTGCTATAGTGTTATTTGAGTCAACTTTGATTTTTGTATGCACACAATGCTATATTGGTTTATGATATTCAGTTAATATAAATAATTTTGATGTTAAATGATAACATAAAGATCTTGGAAAGGTATAAACCTAAAATATGCGCAGAGGATTCCTACTTTCATAAACAGCCAAAGCAGACATAATCTGAAAAGGGCCTGAAGTGCATCTCTTTTTTGATAGGTAATAAGAGTAATATTATTAAAAAGAAAAGAAAGAAAAATACAGTGTGTTCAAGATGGTTAAGGGGGGGGGGGGGGGGGGGGGGCTATGGTCCAAAGTTTTCCAATTTTATAAAATTACCCCTAAATTTTCCTAAATTTTTCAAAAAATATATGGTTGGCCCCCCCAAACTTTTCAATATATTAGATTTTTACCCTTTAAATTTACCTAAAACATTCAAAAGAAATATAGTTAGCCCCCTATTAAGTATGGTTTTTCAAATAACATTTATGTTGGCTTTATTCGATGACAAAAAGAGTTGTAATTTCATTAATTTTTTTCCTTGTATTTTGTGGGATTTAATTGTAATGGGTTTAGACTTAAGTTGTGAAGATTTGCTCAAGAAGTTAATCTTGCAAGTGGTGCAACCCGCGAAGATCACATGAGCACGTGCCAGAAGCTGAAGAGTTGGTGTGTTTCATGACTCATCTCGAAACTTGGCCAACTCACGAAATGCACTAACAGCTGGGATTTAAGTGTGACTCTTATACCCTTCACACATATTATATATACCCTATTTGCCACAAAATTGTAGGGAGGCTATATAGAAGAAAACCCTAAAAAGGTTTCTACAACACAACCACCTTGTTAGAGAGAGCTACACATCCTCAATAGAGAAATCCTTGTAGTCATTTCTCTTTTCCCTCTCCCATTATTAAACCTTGAAAGGAGATTTGTACCCAAACAAAACTCACACCTATTTAGAGTGTAAAGAGTGATTTGGAGCTTGGTAAGCATTGGAGATTTGCCAAAATAAGCCGGTAAGGCTTGGCAAATGCAATCAAGCAGTATTGCGGGATCCGAAAAGCTAGTGAAGACAAGACTCCGAGAAGTCCATTGGTAGTTAGAGCTTGGAAGGCTCAAGTACTTTGGGTATATTAGGTTTGGAGAGTCTTTTTGGTATCCTTGTACTCCAACTTATTCACTAATGGATCATTTCGACTTAAAGGGTCACGGAGAGGTTTTTCGCTGAGTTCTTTATCCCCCTCCATCTCCCTCAGGACCTGGATGACTTCCTCCTTCATGAATTCTCTCTCTAAGGACAACCTCTCTTCCTCCTCAATACAAGCAAAATCTAACCCATCCATAGTAGGGCGCCCCACTTCGGTTTCCTCATAAAACTTCTGGTAGAAATGAACTACCTGAGATCGCACATCAGACTCGTCCTCATATAGAATACCATCCACGTCAATCCTCTTAATTTGGTTAGATCTTCTATGGGAGTTTGCTAACATATGAAAGAAATGAGTATTGTTGTCACCCTCCTTCACATACAAGACATGAGACTTTTGTCTCTAGAAAGTCTCCTACATTGAAGCCAAATGTTCTGTCACATTTGATCTAAATACGACGATTTTGATCCTCATTCCAAAGACCCAGTAACTCTTCTCTAGCATCTAAACCCAATAATTCAGACAGTAATCTCTTCTTTCCAAAGGCCAAATCCCCAAACTCCTCCCTATTCCATTTCTTTAGATCAACTTTTAGAGCGTTTAATTTTTGGGCCAAAACAAAACTTGGAGAGCCTACAAAACAGCACCTAGTCCACCATTGCTGAACTCTTTCAACTAAACCCTCAGCTTTTAGCCACATATTCTCAAATTTAAAGGCACAACGACCTCAACGAAACCCACCAGCTTCCAACAAAAGCAAACAATGATCCAAAATAACCTCTGAGGAAGCACCCTTTGAGAGACATTCCCAAAGTGATCCTCCTAATCTAAAGATACCAAAGCCCTGTCTATTCTCGACATAGAGGATATTCCAGAATCTCTGAACCAAGTGAAAGAAGCACCCTCTAACGGTAGATCAACTAAGTAATTGCTCTCTATAAAGTCCGAAAAAGCAAACATAGCTGGGCTAAAAGACTCACAACCAAGTCTCTCACTCAGGTATCTAATAATGTTGAAGTCACCTACCAAGCACCATGCCATGGTCCACCTATCACGCACCCTTGACACTCCTCCCACAAAGCAGCCCTCTAACCATCATCATTAGGGCCATACACACCTATACAAGCCCAAACAAAACCATTCACCACCCCTCTCAAAAAGACATTGACATAAAACTGTCGAACCATAACATCCATTTGATCAAAAACCCTCTTATCCCAAATCAGCAAGACCCCTCCTGAAGACTGGATCACATCCAACACCACCCAATCAATGAAAGGACTACCCCATAAACTCTAAACAAAAGAAGCATCAATAGAAGATACTTTTGTTTCCTGGAAACAAACAATATCACACTTCCACTCTTTAAGAAGATTCTTACAAACCTATCTCCTCCGGGGATTGTTGAGCACCCTTACATTCCAAGACGATAGACGCAAATTCATTTAAAATTACCAACACCCCCCACAACATTAGAAGAAACTCTGTTCCTGCTCCTAGAGGACATACCATCATAATTAACAAAAGAAATCAGCCACTTAAGCTCTCTGAGACCTCATGTCCCTAGGTTAACAGTTCACTTTGCCACCTCATCATTGGTCATCTTGAGACATTCCAGTTTAAGAAGACGAAATAGAGCCAAAAATTGAGCTTCATGTTTCACAATCGGAAAACCCACCATATTACAAAAATTCTTCATCAATTGGGACACCCAATTTCTGTCACCTGAGTTCCCTCTACAATATCTTAACCAGCAACAACTCTCTGAGATCATTGGGTTCCCACCAAGACAAAGGGTCACACTCCAACACACAATTATCTTTCTCTACACTACCACAACCACGGTCATCAACCCCACTAGTCTCCCACGGTAGAAGGAGAAACCCAAAATCTGTCTGAAATTCCCCAACAGAATCCACTGACCTCTACTACATCGTATCATCATGGTGGCTACACCTCTGTTCACTACTCACACCGAAAGCTTCTTCATGATCTTCCCTTTCCCCAAACTCAGCTTCCACCCCATTACCCAAGTCTGAAAGAGGAGAAAATCGATTTTGAACCACCCATGGATGCTGACAAAGGATCGGCAACACATCTTTCAGAATCAGAGATTCAATCGCCGCCGTTGCCAAGCTAAGCACCACCTCTCCAGTGAACCCAGAGTTTCGGTTAACTATTCCATGGGTTACCTCAGCATCAGAGCTCGTGACCACAGAAAAATCAGCCTTGACAGAATCGAGATTAACCGCGGCAAAGATGCGGCAAAGATACAACTTGACGCCGAGTCTTTTCTGGTCTCTAAAGCACCAAAAGCTCTCATCAGCAACTTCCCATCGCCACTTGAACTCTCACCTACCTATCTCACTAACGGCGTCAGACCCCAAGACTCACTCTCGCCTAGCTGATTCTCTATAGGCTTCTAAACTTGAGACCCCAGCACATACAAAGGCTAGGCCACAATAACAGAAACTTACAAAAGATAGAGTTTATGCAAGACAAGGTGCCTAACTTTCTTTCATATGTGAACCTATTTAAGATCATTGATCAATGGTGAGAATTCCTTTCAATAAGGTAGCCCAAACAGATTACACTTTTATGAATGTGACATGACATTAGGTAGGAAAGTTATATGGTGAACCAAGAATAGCCAACTGTGAGATGAAGCAGAAAATAATGACTTCAGATAAGAGACATCTATGATTAGAGAATCATCACCTTCTGTTGTCTTCCCTACTGCCAAAGAATAAAAGATGAAAATATCACAAAAAAATAATTCTCCTCAACATTAATTCTTTTCAATGCAAGAACCAACAACAACAAAACCACATCTTAAAGTTTACTAGCAAAGGAGGTTAAAGTTAAAACTTATTTAAGTTCCTCAAACATGAAGGGTTACATAGAGATCAATGTAACAGTTTCAACAAAATCTTTGGACTGCTGACAGCAGTGCTAATCACTTAAAACATTCCTTCAATTCAACATAAAACAACAATTAAGAAGGAAAAAGGGAAAAAGACGCAGAAAGTTTAATGTCAACAACATTGTTCTTACAGGATTTAGGAGAAGTTCCGGACTGGTCCTGCAAACATAGAGAAGATTAAAAACCTTAGATGTAACATACCATAATAAACAGGAAGAGCAAAACCAAACCAAATCAATCAATGCAGGGCAAATACATATATAGGCACACAGCATGCCCTCACACACATATATAGTAAATTTGCATTTTTTATACACTCCAATTTTTAAAGTGTAACAATTTAGACCCCTCTATCTATTTTTCCACCACCCAAATTTCTTTGAAAGTGACTGGTTGGTCCTATGGTAAGCACATTACTAGTTTCAAAATTTTGAAATTTATGGACCACAATTCCTACTAAATATAATAAGACTTAAAATCAAGTTACTAAAGACCCAAATGGTTACCATGAACACTTTCTTAGACTAGAAAGTCCTCTTGAATGTGGATGGGCCTGGGGCTTTGCTTTTGAGATTCTGAAGTGATGTATTTTATTTTATATCCCAAAGAGCTCTAATTGAAATGGCACCTCTGCTCCTTGTAAGTGCAAGGTGGAGGATGAGGACATGGGTTTAAGACCCACAAGGTGTGTCTGTAACCTATTGAAAAAGGTATTTTCTATTATACCAGCAATATGGCTTCAACTCACAAGGCAGGACCAATTTTTGAAGCAAATAGTTAAAGGAGTCAAATTTGAACTAGAGATATGTCCCAAGTCCTAAATAATTTGCTTCAGAAACTCAAAGTTTTCCAGTTAACTCAAATAATTAGCTTAAGGTAAGCAATGCTTCCATGGTTCTGTAAAGGCAAATAGAATGCTAAAAAGATCTGCAACCATCTAGGCAATGTTTACATGGTGTTTACTTTCTATGTATTTTTCATATGTCACCAACTTGCCAATAGCTAAACATTTCCTTATTACAAACATAACCTATTCTAAAAGGAGCAGAACAAGAAAGAGTATTTAAGATTAAATGGAAACAAGAGAACATACTTTAGTTCAACCTCTGGCTTGTTATGCCTTTCAACTTCTTGACAAGGGAAGTTCTGCAACCACCATTTAGAAAAAGTTAAGATCAATCAGACATAAATTCAAGTTAAAGAGAATTGAGTTAAAGAAAAAGGTTTACAAAGGCCCAAAGCATTAAATTCAAGAAAGCATGTTCCCATGAATCAAGGAAAACTATCACTATCTGAAAAAAAAAAAAAAAAAAAAAAAAAAAATACAGTAATTTATTGAAAAAGAGTGGAGTATACCAGAGACCACCAATCATGTTTATAGAGTACAACAATCAATAAAATCTAAAAGAGATGAAAAAGAAAAGAAACCCAATGAAGGCAGCCACCAAACAAGGAACAAAAGACATCTTCAGTTCTAGGATAGTTCTTTCACGGTCTTCAAAACTTCGTGATGCAGGGCATTTCATGTTGTTGCATCCAAATCCTCTTGTAACTAGTTAGCTAGTTAGTCCGATGATTGCTTAAGCATTAGCCAATAGGATTTGGACACTAGTCAAGCATCTAGAAGGCTGCCAATCCCTAACAACTAGAGTAAGTACTATATTGTAGTTACTTTGTGATTAGTTTTGAATATAGATTAGCCAAGTCCTATTTTCTTTTTCTTTTTTATAGGTAATAAAATTTTAATTCAAAAATATTGAACATCACATTCACAATGGTGAACATTCTGATCAAGAAAAGATGCAACAAGTTCAAAAACTTAATCTAATAGAGTACAAGAATTCAGAAATGGAAATACTATTCGTAAAACCCCAAACATGCGCCCATTGAAGCAAAGTACCGAGGAGAAGAGATTTTAAGAGATCTAAGGGTCTCTCATTATCTTCAAAGATGCGTGTACTACATTCCTTCCAAACCAACAACATTAAACATGTTGGGACCATATTCCATATGGTTGACAGGTGCTTTCCAAACTAGTTTCTCCAAGCAAAAAGGAGAGAGATAACTGTCTTCGGCATTACCCACTAAATTTTGAATACCTCGAAAATTGCACTCCATAATGCATGAAAAAACGTGTAGTGGAGTAGAAGATAGATTCCCCATCACAACAACATAAACAACACCTATTAACCAAGAATTGACCTCTCTTAACTAGATTATCAATGGTGAGTATCTCATCCCTAACTATTGTCCATAAAAAAGAAAGACACTCGTTTAAGCACATTTGCACACCAAATACACTCCCAAGAAAAAATCTCAATGAGAGGACCAAACAACAACTAATAGTAAGAACGCACATCAAACACCCCTATCTTAGTCAACTTCCAAGTTAAATTATCATCCCCCTCACCCCTTGGCATAAAGGAATAAAGAGACTCAATTAAAGAACAAACATTTTCCTGCTCCCAATCCTAAGGAGCTCGACAGAATTGAAAATTTCAGCTCCTACTTCCCCCTTCTGAAGTAGATACAATGAGGTCAGAAATCCAAGCTTCTTTAGACAAAGAACAAGCAAACGGATCAGGAAAAAGCTCCTTTAAAGGAGTAAGCCTGCACCAAGGATCATGCCAAAAACTAATACAATGACCCTTCCCCACATTATACACTATTTGTCCAAAGAACTTCTTTGCTCCTCTAATGCCCTTCCACAACCCACACCCATGAGTACCTCTTACAATTCTAGTGCACTAGCCTCCTCTAGCGTCACCATACTTGTTTGCCATAACTTGATGCCATAACCTGTTACTTTCCTTCCCAAAACTCCATATTCACTTACCATGTAAAGCTTGGTTAAACAAACTAACCCTCTGGATCCCTGAACCACCATCCTCCAACGGCAAACAAACCTTCTCCCAAGCAACCAAAGGACATTTAAAAACATATTAATGGCCTATTTGGATGAAGGGGGAAAGGAGTGGAGCAAAAATCGAGAATGTTGTGCATTAAGGAGGGAGATAATAATGCTAAGTTCTTTCATAAGATGGCTAATTCTCATAGAAGGGTTAATCACCTAAGTTTCTTAGAAGTGGATGGGGTGATTTATGAGGACGGAGCAGAAGTTGTTGCTCAGATTGTTCAATTCTATAAAACTTTGTATCAAGAGTCTGAGGAGTGGAGACCTTTTGTGGAAGGATTGGAGTTTGATCAAATAGGGGAGTTGGAGAGGGGCTGGTTGGAGAGGAGGTTTGAGAAAGATGAGATTCTATCAGTGGTCAGAGATATGGAAGGGGATAAAGCCGCAGGTCCAGATGGCTTTTCTTTGGCCTTCTTTCATCATTGCTGGAGGGTAGTTGAAAGAGACGTTTTGGCAGTCTTTGAAGAGTTCCACCAGCATTGTAAGTTTGAGAAATCTCTTAATGCTACTTTTATAGCTTTGATTCCTAGGAAAAATGATGCCTCCAACATTCGTGATTTCAAACCTATTAGTTTGGTGGGGAGTCTATATAAAATTTTGGCCAAGGTTTTGGCAAATAGACTGAAAATGATGTTAGATCAATTGATATCTGAATCTCAAAATAGTTTTGTGGGAGGTAGGTAGATCCTTGATTCAATTCTCATAGCCAATGAGTGTGTTGATAGCAGAATGAAGAGTAAGATTTCGAGAGTGATTTGTAAGTTAGATATTGAGAAAGCCTATGACAATGTAAATTGGGAGGCTCTTCTAAAATTGTTAAGGAAAATGGGTTTTGGGAAGAAATGGTGTAGCTGGATTCGAACCTGTATCTCTACAATGCAATTTTCTGTTTTGGTTAATAGGACCCCAGCAGACTTCTTTGGTAGCTCTAGAGGTTTGAGACAAGGGGATCCGTTGTCCCCCTTATTATTTTTAGTTTTGATGGAGGTGTTTAGTAGAATGGAGAAGAGAATGGAGGGGGCAGGCTTACTTAGTGGTTTTAGGGTGGACGGCAGGAGGGGCAGAAGGGAAAGTGTTTCACATTTGCTGTTTGCGGATGATACTATTTTGTTTTGTGATGCAGAGATGGAGCAAGTCCTACATGTTCGATTGCTGTTACTTTGTTTTCAGGCTGTGACTGGCTTAAAAGTTAACATTGCTAAAAGCGAAATGGTTCCTATAGGGGAGGTAAATAATATGCATGCTTTGGTTGAGATATTGGATTGTAGGGTTGGGGCCTTGCCAATGACTTACCTTAGTATGCCTCTGGGGGCGTCCCATAAGTCCCCATTTATTTGGAATCCTATTTTGGAAAAAATCGATCGGAAGCTAGCTAGGTGGAAGAAGTTGTATTTGTCGAAAGGAGGTAGGATGACATTGCTTAAGAGCACACTTTCTAGCCTTCCCACATATTTTTTATCTCTATTTACCATCCCTACTCATGTGGCAAACAAAATTGAGAAACTCCAAAGGGATTTCCTGTGGGGAGACCCTAAGAGTCTGTTTGGATACAACTTATTGTTACTGAAAGTTATTGAAAATTGATTGTTGCTGAAAACACTATAGCAAAATAATTTTTAAATATATGAATAGTACCGTGGGACCCATTTTTAATATTTTTAATGTGTGAACAGTGCGTGAACAGTGTCACACTGTTCATGCACAGTAAAAATTGTCTCCCACTATCATCAAATTCGGGCCAAACAAAATAAAAGGGAGAAAACACAACTCACAAAACGCGCAGCAGGTATCAATGCTATCCAAACCAAGGCTAAGACTCATTTACTGGGATGGGATAAGTTGTGTATGCCTATTACTAATGGTGGCTTGGGTATTAGAAAATTGACTACTTTCAATAAAGCCTTGCTAGGAAAGTGGCTTTGGCATTTTGGGATTGAGGAGAATAGGCTTTGGAGGAGGGTGATAGCTTTGAAATTTGAGGAAGAATGGGAGGGTGGACCTCTAAGTTGGGTAGGGGAGCTCATGGTTATGGTTTGTAGAAAAGTATCCGGAAGGGCTGGGAAGTTTTCAACAAAAATATCCAATATAAGGTTGGGGTGGGGGATAGAGTGAAATTTTGGACAGACAGGTGGTGTGGAGATCTTTCTCTCCAATCGGCTTTTCCAATCTTGTACAATTTTGCTGCAAACAAAAGGCTTCCATAGAATCATCTTTGATAACTCAAAGAGCAGGGGATGGGAGAACTTGGGATGTTCGTTTTAATCGAGGTCCTAATGATTGGGAGGCAGTTGTGGTGGTTGATTTCTATCGATTTTTGGCAACCAAATTACCTTCAAGGAATGTTGGTGATCAGTTGAGATGGAAATTGACTAAAAATGGGGATTTTATTATGCGCTCATATTATCATAAGCTACATGGTTCTTCTTCTGTTGTTTTTCCATGGAAAGGTATTTGGAACGTCAAGGCTCCCCGGCGTGTTTCTTTCTTTTGTTTGGACAGCCACATGGAATAGGATTCAGGGGTGATAATTTGCGGCTTAAAGGCTTTGATTTTGTTGACTGGTGTATTATGTGTCGTTGCTGTGGTGAGACAATGGATCATTTGTTGTTACATTGTGGAAAGGCTTATCAACTGTGGTGCTTTGTCTTTAAGATTTTTGGGGTTTCATGGGTTTCCTCTTGTACGGTGTCAGATTTTCTATTTACTTGGTGGAATTGGTTGGGAAAACATTCATCTAACATTTGAAACTTAGTTCCATTGTGTTTGATGTGGTGTATTTGGAAGGAGCGCAATCGGAGGACTTTTGCAGATTTGGATAAATCTGAGGACCAAATGCTTGCTATCTTTTCTGGTTCTCTGTTTGATTGGGCTAGGGCTTGGGGACTCACATCTAGTGACTCTCTTCCTCTTTTCCTTAGCTCTCTTTCCTTGTAATGTTTGTTTTTTATGTTTTCGCTTTCCTCCTTCTTTGTATTTCGTCGTGCTGGTGCTATTTTGCTTCCAATAGTTTTTGAATATAAGTTTTCTTACCTATCAAAAAAAAAAAAAAATAGAGTTAGCTAAAAATAAGCTATAAATCTACTCTACTCTCCCTCCCTCTCCCTTAATCCAAACGAACCATTAGAGTCTCCCCAAAGGAAATTCCTTTGAATCCTTTCTAGTCTAGCTGCCACTACTTGGGGAATAGTAAACAGGGATAAAAAATAGGTGGGAAGACTAGAGATAGTACTTTTTAATAAAGTAAGTCTGCCACATTTCAAAAGATATAGGCGTTTCCAACCAAAGAGCTGCCTCTCCATCTTTCTATGATAGGGTTCCATATCGATGAATCCTTATAATAGGCCCCGAGCGACATGCCTAAATAAGTCATGGGCAAGTTACCCACCTTGCAGCATAAAGCACGGGCCAAGACATTCAAATTCCCAACCTCACCCACCGGCAAAATCTCACTCTTACCAACATTGACTCTTAAGCCCGTAATAGCTTCAAAGAAAATCAATACCATTCGTATGTATAATAACTATTCTCTAAAATCATCACAAAACAAAATAGTGTCATCAGCAAAAGGAAGATGAGAAATTTTCAAACCTCCATGTCTATGAGACCCTGCCCGAAAACCACAAAGAAAACCACCGTCTTCTGATCTCTTCAACAAATTGCTCAACACCTCCACAACCAAGAAAAATAACAATGGAGACAAGGGATCCTCTGGCAAATACAACAAAAACTACCCAAAAAAACCCACAAGAGACCCATTCACAAGACTTGAGAATCTAACTGTAGAAATACAAGCCCTAATCCATCTCCTCCACCTTGCCCCAAAACCCATCATCTCCATAAGATAAAATAAGGCATTCCAGTTCACATGGTCATAAGCCTTCTCAATGTCCAGCTTAACAATAACATTGAAGACGCCACTCTTCAATCTACTATCCAAGCATTCATTGGCAATTAGAACCTAATCTAGGATTTGTCTCCCTCCAACAAAAGAATTCTATGAAGCAAATATCAACTTATCCAAAAGATATCAACTAATCCAAAACCCCGTGAAGTCTATGTGCCAACACCTTAGTCAAAAGTTTATAAAGGCTACCCATTAGACTTATGGGACGAAAGTCTATAATATTGATTGCAATGACCTTCTTGGAGATCAAACATAGAAAAGTGGCACTGAGACACTTCTCAAAAAGACACTGACTATGAGGACCCTTTTGCTTATAACCCAAGGATAAGACATGGAAGGCAAATTCCTATTCTAGAGCCAAGGGATCATGAGCAAAAGTGGGAATCCAACTTCAAGGTTGAGTTAACTTACCTGAGTTCTATGGTAGATTGAATCATGAAGAATTCGTGGACTAGCTTAACCAAGTGGAAAGAATCTAAAATTTCCATGAGGTACCAAACTACAAGAAGGTGAAATTGGTAGCAAACAAACTCAAGGGCAAGGCATTTTTTTGGTGGAAGTAATTGCAGGTCCAAAGAGTGATAATGGAAAAAGGGAACATACAAGAATGGTTCAAAATGCAGAGACAATTACAAAAGAAATTCCTACCTTTTAACTACATGCAAACTTGCATAGGAAGTCATTGCGATATGAAGCCTCAAGAAACCAAGTACCAGCAAGTGCATGTCCTTGGCAGCAATCTTGGCCAAATAAGAATGATTATTGGCAGACCAAGAAGGACAAAGGAAATGCATTAGAGTGTTATTCTGTTAATGTAGTACCTGGTTTATCAAATGCAGCCATTACATGCAAACATAGCACAAGCAATGGAATTTTCAAATGTTACAATTGTGGAGAACAAGTCTATGAAGCCCCTAACAAGTGGAAGTTAGTCATGCACTCAGAAGGAAAATCCTTGATGATGGAAGGGATTGAAGTAGAAGGTATAACTTTGATCTTTGATAATACCTTGAAAGCACCCAAGGAAGATATGCTAATGAATGCACCTATGTATGATCAATATGAAGAAGAAGAAGAAGTGAGTGATAGCATATTGCCAATTGAAAGCAATAAAGAGACGAAATGCAATCAAGAACTTGTCCGTGTATGATCAGTTAGAGTTTCAAGAAGGTGCTTAGGGTTCTTACCAATCAATAGCTTTCAAGATTGTGTTCTTTATGATAAGAAGACCATGAATGTTTGTCATCTCTTACTTGCAAGTGGAAGACCATGTCGACATGATAGGCAAACCATCCATGGTAGAAGGTGTAGCGCGCACATTATCTACAAGACGGTACAGCCCTACTACTTGCTACCAAAGAAGAGGAAAGTAAACCCCAAGCCAACGGTCAAGATGAAGGTTGGTTCAATTGAGTGGGACTTCGTTGTGCAGGAGTAGCAGCCTTTGGTGCACTACCAACAACAGCAACCTCATTATAAAAGGCAATTGCATCATCCTAGAAAGCTAGAAATTCATACAAAACTTGTGGCAACCAAGAGCACTTAAGGTCAAGTGCCTCTTAAGAGGGAGGAGTCTTGATGCCTTGTTGCATCCTAATCCTCTTGTTACTAGTTAGTTAGTTAGTTAGATGATTGCTTAAGCATTAGCCAATAGGATTTAGACACTTGTCAAGCATCTAGAGGCTGCCAATGCTAAACAACTAGTATAAGTACCAGATTGTAGTTGCTTTGTGATTAGTTTTGAATGCAATTACATAGATTAGCTTAGTGTTATTTTCAAGAGATGGATTTCTCTTAAGAAGGTTTTGTCACACCTTGTTCCTTGTTCTAAGCAACTCTCATTTCCCTTATCAATTCTAAGCCTAAACAACAGCCACATTAGAATCCTTGTACATGGAAGAAGTAGATGCTCATATAAAGAAAGAAGAGGATTTATCATTATTAACAAACGTCTTGCAAGTTCCAAATAAAGAAATGGAGAATGACAAGTGGCTTAGAAGTAGTAGTTCCGAGGATATGGTGTCATAAGAAGTTTTTAACAATCTTGAATCGAAGAATCAAGACCAGCCCCAACCACAAAAACTATTTTACTTCAAGAAAGGAGGTGAAATTAGAGATTCAAAAAAGTGCTTAGTGTTCTTAATTAATCACTTTCAAGATTATGTTCTTTGTGATGTGACAACCATGGATGCTTGCCATCTCTTACTTGGGTGTGAAAGATCATGTCCATATCAAACCATTCCAGGTGGAAGGAGCAACACATTCAACTTATACAAGAAAGGAGATTGTTACACATTGCAACCAAAGAAGAGGAAAGCTAGCCCCAAACCAATGGTCAAAATGAAGAAGGTTGGATGCAAGAACATCTACATGGCTGCTTATACTTGCAGCCTTGACACAAAGCAACAACAATCCTTAATCTCTGGCTGCATCGCTTGATACAGCAACTAACGAGAATGCAAATCAGTGGAAGTACGAGATCATATGCACATCTCCAAAAGTTTCAATGTGCATCACTTGGTAGCGCTGCCCTATCATGCACCAGATCAGCTTACAACTAGCCACACTTGAGGACAAGTGTGTTCCAAAGAGGGACAATCCTGATGCAGTTCATTTTTAAAGCTAGCTATTTGCTAGGGCTTATGTTGTATGATAAGTACTTCCATTTACTTATAACTGAAAGTTAGTTGATAAAATTGTTAATGATAAGTGCAATAGCTTATCAATTAGTTCGAGAATTTTGTTAAGCTATGGCCAATCACATGGCAACCACATGGTAGGTTCTTGTAACCAACTCAACAGCTTACTTATGTAACTATAAATAAGCAAGGCTGCCCTCATTGTAACTAGTTGAATTTGAATCCAAGAAATCTCTACCTGTGAGGTATTATTCCAAAGTGTCTCTTGTAAAGCTAGTACATTCTTTCTTTTCTCTAAGCAACTTAGCTTTTTTTTTTTAAACCTTCCTTTTCACCAATTTCCTCCATCACTTCAAGCATTCCACTCTCACCATAAGCAACACAAAGCAATGAGGAACTGCTTCCCAAATCCTTCTATTCCAATGGCGCCCAAACCAACCTTGCCAAGAAGCTAGCATATCCAATACTCCTAAAGGCATAACCCACTAAACACCAAACAAGATAAAAACCATATTCCACAAGTCTGTAGTGAAGCAAAAGGTGATCCACAGACTCTCCAGAGTTTTTACACATATAACACCACTCTATAGCAAAACTATCACTATCTGTTTAACAGAGGCAAGGATATAAGGAGCCAAAATCAGTGACAAAACAAGGTTAAACCTCAAAAGATATTCCTAGAATACCTTGTGTAAACAAATGTTCTGTTACTACCAGCAATAAAGACATCAAACTATCAGAGTAGCCATCAATTATGGCTAATTTGGGATGCTAGTGCCCATGAGTTTTGGTACAAATGGTCTCAAATGAAAAAAAAAATTAAAGCAAATGTGAAATGTAGCCTTCATATCTTAATCTTGTTAATATACCCCATCGATTTTTTATACAAAAGTCAATTTTATGGTATGATATCAGGCACCTAAGTACAACTGTCCACCCTTTTACAAATTCTAGGAAGTAGAAAACTCACTCAGAACCCTTCTCCACATATAGCTCATCCTCATCAAGCAAGAATGAGATCACTAGGGAGGGCAAAAAAATTAAAGTTCTAGTTCACAACATACTCTTCATGAGAGAGACTATTAATTTAAAAGAAGTAGATGAGGAAGATGATGAGGGTTACAAATCTTGTGATGACAATGATAATGGCCTTGTGCTTAGTGAGGATGATGGTTATATATTTTTAGGATTGCAATGCATTGCTTTTGTAAGGCATAGAAATGATTGCTTAATAGTCTAGAGCTTTTTAGCCTTTGCATTTTGGCGTATATTGTGATTCAATCATGTATTTCATGTATTCATTTTGATCTTTTTTTTTTAATGACGTGGAACCTCACCAAGGCAGGTGACGTAGGACAAGGGGGAACAACAAAATCTAATTTAGAACACTAGGGGCAGATCTGGTATAGCTTGGGTTTTGAAGAATTAGGGTTCGGTTTTGGTGGGGAATAGGCTAGAAAATAATAGGTACTAGAAGGGTTTCAAAGGGGACAAGGATTAATAGGGTTTCAGAATGAAACAAATGTTAAAAACAAGATTTGGATTGCTGTGAATAGTGATGTGGATAGTAACCGTGAATGGTAAAATTAAAGAAAATACATAAATTCTAGGAATCACACCTAGACTTCCTAAGCACCACACCTAGGGTTCCTTGGCTTCACACCTCAGAGAAGGTTGCATCACACAAACCATAAAAGAAAGCATAGCTCTTAAATTCTGAAAACATTCATTAACAATCAACTCAATAGGAAAGTATTACAACTCTTTAAATAGAAGACTAATACCTAATCCTAATTGAACTAGGATTTCTTAAAACCTTAATAAGACTTGGACTTGGACTCCTTAGGCTTTTACTACTAAGCCCAACTAAATAACCAAACTTAAATAACACCCAAAAGAAGATCTAATGGACAATTGGCATAGCCCATTCCAAAGTATTATGAAATTACAAAATTGCCCTTGACACTTAAAATAAAATAAAATAAAATAAATCTATCTTCTCATTGCCTCCTGCATCAGCAGGAGCCTTTGGACCCACCCATTAGAAGTAAACCACAAATACACAACCCCACCAACCAAAACTCTGTCTTCATTTAGATTATGGCTATCAAATATGTAACGACCCAAGGAAAAACGCTAGTCACATTTGCGCTATACCTCAAAAGGACTAGTCACTATTGAGACTTCATGTAATTGTTAATAAAACCCAAATCTACCTATTAAATACCTGATGTGAGTGTGTGTGTAATGAGTCCCACATCAGGTATTTACTAGGTAGATCTAGGCTTTATTAACAACTACAAAAAACTTCAATAGTAACTAATCCTTTTGAGGTGACTAGCATTTTTCCTGGGTCGTTACATATGGTATCAGACCCAGGTTTGATAACCCCATGTGGGCTCGAAGACACTACTCTACAAAGTAGGCCCTAACAAGGACGTTAAGGATTTAAGTGGGGGAGATTGTGATGTCCCAATTTGATTGATTGTGTGATGTGTGTGGGTGTGTGATGAGTCCCACATCAAGTATTTCCTAGGCAGATCTGCGCTTTATTAACAACTACAAGGAGTCTCAATAGTGATTAATCCTTTTGAGGTATAACGCAGATGTGACTAGCGCTTTTCCTTAGGTCGTTACAAAATATCATACTTGTGTATATTTTGGTGGACAAGAGAATAATATAAAATGTTATCTTGCAATTTTATATGATTAATTTATCATTTTATTGATTTATGTTTTTAATTAATAATTAATTTCAAATTTATTACATTTAAAAAAAAAAATGTGCGCTTCACTTCAATCAAACACATACTTGCACTTTGTGCCAAAGCTCCAAGAGGCTTTTGCGCTTAGGAGCACGGCTGACGCTTTACCAACATATCAATAAAACTAAATCTACCTTGAAGGTGATTTCAACTTTTGAATTTTTGATAGCTTTAGGACTCATTGCACTTTCAAACGGAAGGAAAAAAATATATATATTATTATGGGGCTTGGCTCCAGAGATGATCTGCAAGGTCCCTTTTTTTCCCGGTAATATAGGGTGCCTTTTTAGAGAAAAGCACATAATCCCCCATGGTGTTGAGATGGGACAATATGTTCTATGTCGCTTTTACTTCATTGTAGGATCACATTATGATTTATGAATTTCAAGAACTAGTTTGAATGGTTTTAGTTTTTTTGTTTTTTTTATAGGTAAGAAAGAAATATTATTACTAGAAGAGAAAAAAAGGTACAAAGAGTTCACGGTAGTGAACAAAGAACCACAGCGACAAAAAGAAATAAAGGAATCAACATCCTATTCTAAGAGACAAAAGAAAATTAATAATAGTAGAACAATTTGAAAGACCCCAACACCGAGACCAATCGAAGAGAGTCAGCTGGCACAAATCTAACAATTGAGCCATTGATTTCTCAAAATCCTCAAAAGAACGCTACTTACGTTCAATCCAAATAATCCACATCAAACAGCCTAGTACCAAATTCCAAATATCGGAATTATATTTCCCAAGCCAATGGTGCCAACAATAAAGTAAGTCTACAACCGAACTTGGCACGACCCAATCAATCCCAAACAACTGAATCATATGCATCCACATAGAATGAGCTAACGAACAAAAATAAGAAGATGATCCACAGATTCCTCGTTACAACAGCACATACAACAACGATTTGCCAAGGGGAGACCAAGAAACATAAGATTATCTAAAGTGAGAATCTGGCCATGGGCTGCTATCCACATAAAAAATGCCACCCTTTAAGAACCTTTACTTTCCAAATGCCCTTCCAAGGGAAACTAGAAGGGTAACATTTCAAATCTTATGATAAAAAGACCGAGTGTCAAATTTCCCACTTCCATTAAGGCTCCAACAAAGACTGTCACCTCCACCACCCCTAGGAACTTGAGATTGGATCAAGTGAAGAAAGGAATAAGAAGCTGGTAACTCCCAGTCGTTGAATTCCCTATAAAATCTTAAGTTCCACACTTTGTCATTTCCACCCACTTAAGGACTTAAAACATCATAAATATAAGTTTCCTTATTAGCTAAACACAAAAATAACTGAGGATAAAGAGTTTTTAAAGAGTTATCCCCAATCCACTTATTATGCCAAAAAAGAATATGAGAACCATCTCTCACCACAAAAGTGAAATGCTTAGAAATCTCTCCCACCCTTCACTAATACTTCACCATAACCCACACCCATAAGCCCTTCTACAAACTCAAGGTGAGCCTACCACCCTTTGATAAATAAAGACACTTCCAGCCCGACAACTTCTTCTCCATCTTTCCAAAATAAGGTTCCAGATAGAGGCTGTCTTATACGAAGTACCCAGGAGCATACCCAAATATGTCATAGGTAAACTGCCCACCTTGCATTGAAGAATGTTAGCCAAAGATTGAATGTTACTTACCTCCCCAATAGAGACAATCTCACTTTTCCCCACATTCAACTTCAAACCAGTAAAGGATTGAAAACAAGTCAAAGCCAACCTAATTGAAAGCAATTGCTCCCTAGAAGCATCACAGAATAGAATGGTATCATCAGCAAAAAACAAATGTGAAATACAATACTAGTAGAATTAACAAGTCCCACATGAAAACCCCGAAGAAAACCACCTTCCTTAGTTTTCTTCAAAATCCTACTAAGAACCTCCATGATCAAAAGAAAAAGAAGAAGAGACAACGGATCACCTTGTCTTAAACCTTGAAAACTTCCAAAGAAACCAGTAGGAAATCCATTAACCAAAACTAAAAAACAAGCAATAGAGACACAGGCCTTTATCCTTTTCCTCCATTGAACCCCAAAACCCATCCTCTCCAACAGATTGAATAAAACATCCCAATTCACATGATCATAAGCTTTTTCAATATCTAACTTACAAACCACTCCTGGAATACGAAACTTCAGTCTGCTATCAAAGCATTCGTTAGCAATAATCATTGAATCTAACATCTCTCTTCCACCAACAAAAGAATTTTACAATTCAGAGATGAGTTTATCCAACACCCTCCTCAATCTATTTGCTAACACCTTAGATAAAAGCTTATAGACACTACCCACTAAACTGATAGGACAAAAATCTTTAATACTCAGTGCATTATTTTTCTTACGAATTAAAGATAGGAAAGAAGCATTCAAAGACCGTTCAAACTCTTAACTCCTATGAAAGTGATCAAAAAAGGCCATAACATCATTTTCCACAACACTCCAGCATTTTGGAAAAAAAGCCATAGTGAAGCCGTCAGGACCAGGAGCTTTGTCACCCTCCATCTCTTGGAGGACCTGTATCACCTCCTCCTTAGAAAAATCCCTTTCAAGAGAGATTTGCTCATCTTCTTCAATGCTAGCAAACTCCAAACCATCCATAGTAGGGCGCCATGTATCAAACTCCATGTACAAACCCTGATAAAATTGAACCATTTAAGAACGCACATCCACCTCATTCTCATAAAGGACACCATCCACCTCTATACCTCTAATGTGATTAGTTCTTCTATAGGAGTTCGCTATCCGGTGAAAGAAACGAGTATTATTGTCACCCTCCTTAACAAACAAAACTCGAGACTTTTGTTTCCAAGAAATCTCCTCTAAAGAAGCTAAATGAGCAATATCACCTTTAATTTGAGTACAATGAGTTTGTTCCTCATGTGAAAGACCTCACAAGTCTTTTCTAGCATCCAGACCCAAAAGCTCAGACAAAAGGCTTTTCTTCCTAGATGCCAAATCACCAAACTCCTCCTTATTCCACTTCTTCTAATCATCCTTGAGAGCTTTCAATTTTCTAGCTAGAATAAAGCTAGGAGAACCCAAAAAACAATCCCCATTCCACCATTGCCAAACTTTCTCCACAAATCCCTCATCTTTCAACCACGTGTTCTCAAACTTAAAGGCACTACGACCTTTACTGACTCCACCAACTTCCACAAGGAGTGGACAGTGATCCGAAACTACCCGAGGAAGTACCCTTTGAGATACATTCCCAAAATGACCCCCCAATCCACCGAAGCCAATGTCCTGTCAATTCTTAACATACAACCTGTCCCAGAATCCCTAAACCAAGTAAAAGAGTCAACAAGATTGTTAGCCTCAATGAAATCCGAGAATACAAACATAGCCGAGCTAAAAGACTCGCAACCAAATCTCTCACTCAGGTATCGAATAATATTAAAATCCCCAATTAAACACCATGCCATATTCCACCTAGAGTGCACCTTTGCAAGCTCCTCCCATAAAGCACCCCATTGGTTATCATCATTTGGACCATAAACTCCTGTACATGCCCATACAAGATCATCCACAACCCCCTTTAGTAAAACATTAACAGAAAACTGACCTCTAGAAACATCAATTTTTTCATAAACCCTCTTGTCCCATACGAGTAGAACCCCCCCCCGGGGGTGGGGGGCCCGTTACAACACTGCATCCAAAACAGCCTAGTCAAGGAATTGACTACCCCAAAGACTCCGAACTACAAAAGAGTTTAAAGAAGATGGTTTGGTTTCTTAGAAGCAAACAACATCACACTTCCACTCCTTAAGAAGATTCTTACATACCTCTCACTTTTGAGGATTATTTAATCCCCTAACATTCCAGGATAAAAGTCGTAAACTCATTTAAAACTAGCAATTGCCCCTAAACCAGCTAAAGAACCTCGGTTCCTCCCTTTAGCAGGGATCCCATCATAGTTAACTGTAGAAATCAGACCTCTCAATTCTCTAAGCCCTTTCTGCCTTGAGTTTATTGGTCCCTTGGAAGACCTAGAATTAACCACATCAACACAGTCTTGTTCCAGAAGACGAAACAAAGCCAAACATTGAGCTTCATGTTTTACAATAGGAAAACCCACAATTTTACAGAAACTTTTCATCAGGCTCACCACCCATTTGGAATTTATCACCTCTGACCCCAAAAGCTCACCCTCTTCAACTTCTTGGGTCGCCACTAACTCCCTCTGCTCGTTAGGATCCCACCTAGCTAATGGTGGACAATCTAGGGAACAGCTCTCTTCCTCCCCATGAAAAAGGCCAGTAGAATTGATGCCATTGTGTTTCCACTGAAGTAGCAGAGGCTTCAAACCATCTTGTAGCAACTCAGCCTCATTCAAGGACCTCAGCAACACAAAATCAGCTTGGGGATTGGACTGTTGATCTCCGCCTTCACTTGATACTTCCGTTAAAGCATCCCTTTCTCCAAAACAAAAGATCATCTCATTACCCAAATCCGAAAGAGGAAAAAACTGATTCTAATCAACCCACTGACTCAGACGAAGAGAATCGACAGCCTTAGACTCAATTGACATCTCCTTCGCCGCCACTGGACCCAAGCCCATAATCATCGGATCTGATATATCGGCCCCCATACCCATACAACCCACTGCCTCACCGGTGAACCCATAATAGCTAACCTCCGACACTTTCACCGCTCCGTCAAGGAGACCTGCCCACCTTGAAAGATAGTGCATCGGTGAAGGTAGAGGAGCTTTTACCTCGATCCGGCGCTACCTTGCTCACCGGTGACTCAAAATCACCACCTACTAGTAGTCCACTACCTCTCAAACACTTGCCTAACACCTTCGTATACGCAGAAAGTCTATTCTCAACACTTAGAAGTATTGGGTTGGGCTGGTCTAATTAGCCCTTGCCTTTTGGGCTAGCTGAAGCCACAGGTTGAGCTTTTGCATGCCCAACTATTGGTTTAAAGAATTCAAGCCCACCACTTAAAACATTGGGTCAACTAAGAGCCTTATTATCCAAACAAGACACCACACGTCTCCCACCCTCAGGCTTGCAGATTCTTAAAGCCAAATTTGCAAGGTTCAACTTAAAATTAAATACCCGTGTGGGTCTGCCATTTATAATTGAAACATTTACTGTAGTATCTCCATGAATCACGTTACTTCCAAACATGGCTCCCATATTTCAAAAATCCTTGACTTCTACTGGTTACCATAAACAGGTAAATTTTTCCCACTCCGGCAACCACCAGCTACCTAACCATCACCACCAAAATTCTTGGAAAGTGCCCCAAACATAGTTGCAAGTTTTGCACCAAATAAAAAAATTCCTTAGTTCTTTATGGATCAAAGACCAGCCAACGCGATTGAGACTTGCTGGTATCATAACACAACCTCTCCGCACCCCACCATAAAAAACCGATATAGCAACGAAGAGGCCAGCCTTATTTGATCTACCACAAAACTCTATCAATTTCCCATCCTCCCTGAGTCTCTTACAATGGACATCAAGTCCTGGCTCCCAATCACGAATATCGGCAAAACAATTAAGAATCCATTCCATGCCTCTATGACCAACTCAAATAGAGCTTTTAACATTCTAGTGTGTCTCATGCAAGGCATATGAATCAAACCGCCCCCCATCAAAAGAAAAAGAAAATAATTTTGCATGAATGTGAAAAGACCTATTACTGCCCCCTTGACCTGAAGATCGAGATGTAGGAGAGATCTTTTGTGAGGTTTCTATGGTGGGTATATTTGGTGTGGTGTGTGGGACAGGTACATGGTTAGGCATTTTAGGCAAAGAAAGCCTAGACACCTGAGGTGGTGGAGGTGGTGGGGATGGGGTAGGCAAAATTGAAGGAGGGGGATAAAAGTGAGGATATGGGAAAAAAACCAAACTGTGGTGGAAAACAAAAAGGAAGAGGAGAAGAAGGATTTGACGATGGTAAGAAGGGAAAAAGAGGTGGTGGCAGGTGAGGGCGGGAATGTGGGGTGGGGAAAAGGAGGTGTCATAGACACACAGAACTTACAAACAAGTCACAAGGGAAATCTTGTTTCACTCCATGATAAGTATTGCAGGTTGCATAAGATGTAAGTCGACAAGTCTTCTTCACCTCCAAAACAATAATATCACTAGCCTAATTTAAGACTTGAACCCTAGACTTTGCCGCTCACACCCCACAGACACTTATCCTTGTGACTCCATAACACCAAAGGTTTCTTCTAATGTTGGTGGAACTTATAGAAAGCCTAACTTTTTGAAGAACCTTGTCTGCACAAATGGAAGGAACAAACTAGGATAATATAAAATAAAAGAGAGCAGAAATGTTTTTCTATCACGCATTCAACATAAGTGAAGGAAATGAACACAAATGTATGTTTTCTAGCGATAAGCTTATAAAATAAAGCAACTATAACAACCTGAGGAACACGCTAACCACATCTACTACGCTTATTCTCCAAAAGGACTAGTTAAGTTGCAATTGAGATTCCTCATAATCACTTATAAACCCAAGATCCACCTAATAAACACACAATGTGGGACTCGACACACTAAAAAATAATCAATCAAATTAAATCCGCACAATTTATGTAATACGTAGATAACACAAGACAGACCAAAGTTCAGAATTTGAAACGATACGCTAGAAGATTATTAGCTGTAACCTGGAGACACATGGCAGCCTCGAGAGTATTCCTTATGCACGTCAAGTACAACCGCAGCGTGTTCGCCTACATTATCAACAATTAGCTTAATTCAAGCTCAGATAACAGAGGAATAATATTGAAATTTTCGGAAAGGAATGTTAAATTTTTAACAACAAAAATATTTGGGCTTTTACCATTTTGTAAAATGCTTCTAATACCGTTTAGAAGCTATTTCTGGCTTGGCTATGGGTTTTGAGCTGTGATCTTGAAGAGGAAATGGAAATAGGAACAACCTATGGATTGGCTGGGGGCTGACCCGACTACAGCCCTCCGCTCTACCAACTGAGCTAAGGTCGGACCGTTGATTCTGTAAGCTAATAAAACCTTCACCTCAAGGGACCCGAATCGGGTCTCTGTTGGGCAAACGGAGGCTCGGGTCTCCCTCCAAGGCCGAAATGGAACTTGGAGCGTGTGGTTATGGAGGTTTCGCTGTAAAAAGAAGGGAAGAGAGAGAGAGAGAGAGAGAGAGGAAAACCGGTTTTAATAGGGAATGGGGTTGCTGCCGTTGGCTTTCGTGAAACCCAAAACTTACTTATATAATTTTTTTAATTTTTTGTTCCATTTCCACCTCTTTATTTATCTACTAGGCCCTCGAAAACAATATTAAGTTACATTTTCACATTCATAATAATTTATAATAGTTACTGGTCACACAACACACGGAATATTTAAAACCAAAAACCACTGTAAATGATGGGAATACAGTTGAGAATAATAACCAGTAATAAATTGGATTACTTAAGAAAACAAAATACAAAATGAAAATTTTAAAAAGAAAAGAGAGGTACATATATATCAAAATCTGTGCAAGGACTCTCAGTTACTTTCATGAGAAGGGAGCTATGTTTCTTGAAAACCAAAAAAGAAATAAGTAAAGTGATGAAGCTGAGGAATTCACCAGTGAGTCACACAATGCCTTCACGCTCGTATGTTAACCTATACAAGACAAAGGAGAAAACTTATCAAAAGGCACCGGTGTGGTGCCGGCCAAATACCCTCTGAAGGTCAAGTCAGAAAGTATTCTCATAACTCTAGAGTGCTAGAGAGGGTAAATAATGCGTACCTCTATTGATGAGAGTATTGGGGCTTTTATAGTAGTCGAAAGTTTTTCCTCTTAGACTTGGCATCTAAGTCTTTTCCTTGTAGGAGTCCTCCTTTTTAGAGTCCGAAACGTGGTGGACAGATCTTCTCCTTATAGGGAAGATCTTTACCAAATACATGAGATTTCTAGAGTCCAAGTAGCGCAAGGACTCTGTTTAGGGCCTTACGAGAATGGGCCAAAATATTCCCACTAAGGGGTCCAACAGGCCCATGGCCAACCAGCCCATCTTTCTTCACTCCGTCCGTATCCGTCCACATAAGGCTCCGTGCAAATGACGGGCTCGTCTATTCTTACGTTCGCAGACTGTAGCCAGCCCGTACAATCACAATAGGCATCCTAGCGCGTATTTTCCCCTTTCAGTTGCCCCCTCACCCAATGGGTCCGTCATGCATAAGAGAACGGACCCATGGGGTGACGGATTTAAAATCTCAATCATGTTTTCATGACACCTAGATCCGTGAACTTCCCTCCGTACATTGCTGGATCAGGAGTTAACACATTAATGAGCTGTGCCAAGTGTCATCCTGTCAATGGCCATTGTTTTGAAACAAGGTGTCGCTTCGTCTTCCGTGCACATCCTTTATAAATATCGACCCCTCCGCCCCTCATTTTTCCACTTGTTGCTGGAAGAAATTGTCAGAGCAAGTCCGTCACACCTGTCAGAGAACAGTCCGTTCACTCACATACCCGTCGCCTGCCACATCTTGCTTACTTCGATCTTCTGGTGAGTTGTTTCCTATTCGTCCTCTTTTAATTTTAGCTCTTATTTATCTCTTTTTACACTTTATGCGCCCGTCGTTCTTTCCAAACCCGTCAGAGTCTTAGGTTTTGTCATTACCTGTAGGCCATGTCTAGTGCGTCGAGTAATCAGTCGGTCGTCCGTGACGGGGCGGATTATGAAGAGGTATACCCGTCAGGTCCCAAAGACCACGACGCCCCGGGCGAGGAGAGTAGTCCGTCATCATCCTCCTCGTCCTCAACAAATGAGGGCTTGGAGATGATCGAAATACAAGAGGGTTCAGCTGACGACGAAGAGCCAATAGTTAGGTCCGTCGTGAGAGCTGATGGACTTAGGGAGTTCATCATGCTCCTAGAGTAGACGGTACACGCCTTCACATCTACTATCAAGGAAGGCCATTTTAACACCCTTAGGGCCCGTTACCAAATCCCAGACCACATCCCACTCCGTCTACCCTACATGTCAGAAAAATTTTATTACGAAGGAGTTGACGGAGTAAGTGTGTATGAACAGGTGCTTAAGGCTGGCCTGAGATTTCCGTTAAGTTCGTTACACCGCGAACTCTTAAACTACCTAGGTATATCCGTCAGCCAGGTGTCTCCTAATGCCTGGAGAGTTTTCATCGCGATGGAGGTTCTGTACGGAGCCATGTCGGATGGTGGGAGAAGGCTTACGATAAAAGAGTTCCTCCACTGCTACCGTCCGGATAAGATAGACAAGTCGAGGGGCATGTATAGCTTCGTCCCTAGGAGCCCCGTCCTGAAAGTTATTTTTGAAACCTCGGACTCAAATAGAGACTGGAAGAGCCGCTACTTTTTCATAGAAGGAGATAATTGGATGTGTTATCCAGGGGAGACGGACTTCATGCCCGTCGACACAGTTTGGGGCATTTTAAACCCATCCGGTATGGCCCGTTGTAAATGACTCCGTGCAGTTTAATAATTTTTATAATGTTTCTAACATCCGTCCTCTTTGATGCAGTTCGACGGCGTCCCCAAATTACACTTGAGGAATTCAGTTTCCTTGAAAGAATTTTTTCAAAGTCAAAGCCCGAGGAGACGACGTGGGCAAAGCTCGTCAACCTCAACACCATCCACTGGTATTGTGACGAGCCCGAGCCAACTCCGGTGGCACTAAAGTACGAGAAGCAGACCCGTCTACGTGAGTCCGTCGACCCTTATAACCTGTTTTTACCGTCATTATCATTATTATTTCCTAATCCGTCTACCTTTTTCAGAGATGGAGGATGCAAAGAGGCGAGCAGCTATAAGACTCCAGGCTGCGAAGAACAAAGAAGCTGGGACGAACCCCATAGGGACGGGCTCTTGCAAACAGAGTCTGAAGAGGAAATTGCCCGTGAAGGGTGACCGTCCACCAAAATAGCCCAAGGTTCCCTTGGAGCCGGTCGTCGGCTTGATGGCTGGGGGGAATAAGTCGGTCACTCCGGCTAAACATGGTGCGGGCAAGGGTCTAATGACGAGTCCGTCTGGCAGCCAGAAGAAGCCACCCATCCTGCTTCGTGAGGACTCCAAGTATGCCCTTGAGAGGCTGTTGTCGATTACCACAACCGACGACTACGAGGACTTGGGGAATCACTCAACGGAGGCGATGAGGGAGACGGGCCTCTTCAATATTGCTCAGGTAATTACTCCGTCGTCTTTGGTCCACCCGTTCACCATTTTCTGCCCTTAAATATTTTACTTATGCATTTTTGTTGTCCCTCAGGCTATGATCATGATGAAAGGCATGATGGGACGGTGTCTCAATCATGAAACAACCATTGGCCGGATTCGTGAGAAAGCCAAGGTGATGGAGGAGGAGCTGCTCGATCTCAAGGCCTGGAAGGTCGTCCAAGAGAAGAAGCTGAAGATGGCCGAGACGGCTCGGGACGAGTGTATCCAGCTGACAGACCGTCTAAAGAAAGCCCTGGTAGAGAAAGACGATGAGGTCCGTCAAGTTAAGGAGGATGCGATACGCGAGTACCGCGACTCTGACGCCCTCATTTCGGAGCTAAGTCTTGTTTATAACGACGGGTTCGACGATGCACTCCGTCAGGTGAGGGCGTTATACCCGGATATAGACTTATCCACCGTCACCGTCGCTGCCTCCGAGCCTTCAATTGTCCAGCCCTTTCAGTCTGAAGACACTGATGTACTCTTCGACGAGAACGTCCCTATCCGCGAAGCTCCTATAGATCAAAACGTTGCGGACAGCCAGGCTAAGGACATTGGGGACCGTCCAGCTGAAGAGAGAGAGAGAGAGAGCAGATTTGTAATAATTTAGTTTTACTAATTAATCTTTTTTTTTTTTGTATCAAGTGTGGAACAATTTTTAATACCCGTCATGTTTATGGGGTTCATATGAACATTGACCGTTCAGTATGTTTACATTCTGCAAGGTCTATTGACCTTTGTTTTATCTTTGTGGAATGCATGTGTTTTATTTTAAGTATATTTCACGTTTAAAATGAACTCCGTTCTGTTTATACGATTCCCCCGTTCATTAACCGTTTAACCAGGGGTCGTCACCCTTAGGATGATTTGTTCGTCCGTGGGGGTCATTCGTCTTAGAATGGTCTGTTTAGTTCGTGGAGGAATGATCGTTTTCCCTTTGGATTCTAAGTGCTATCACCCTTTGGGGGAATGATCGGCCCGTCTTGTGGCCTTTATTTTTGGCTCGTCCATTATATAGATCTTAAAAGAATTACAATTTTTTTTTTTGATGGTCCGTCCAGCTTGTGGACGTTATCTTAGGCCCGTTCATTATGTGGACTTAGTTCTTACCATCTCCACAGGACGATCCGTCCAGCTTGTGGATGTTATTACTGGCCGTCCATTATCTGGACAAGGTTTTCATCCTCTTGGAATAATCCGTCCATCATGTGGACAATATTTTTAACAATCTGTCATAGGACATAAGGTTTTCATCCTCTAGGGATGATCCGTCCATCATGTGGATAATATTTTTATCAGTCCGTCATAGGACATGAGGTTTTCATCCTCTAGGGATGATCCGTCCATCATGTGGACAATATTTTTAATAGTCCGTCATAGGACATAAGGTTTTCATCCTCTTGGGATGATATGTCCCTTATATGGACAATATTCTTAATAGTTCGTCATAGGACTCAAGATCTTCATCCTCTTGGGATGATCCGTCCCTCGTGTGGACAATATTATTAACAGTCCGTCATAGGACTTAAGTTTTTCATCCTCTTGGGATGATCCGTCCCTCGTGTGGACAATATTCTATTCGTCCGTTTACATAATTAAGTAAAGCAGGAAAAATTCAGTAAAGTTTGAAAGAAATCTTTATAGGAAAAAGGGTGCTTGCCCCATTGGGCTTAAAAAAGCACTGGTAGAGAGATTTGTTTGAAGTAAAGAAAAATAATGGAAATAGCTGTTCGAAGTAAAACTACTGAAAACTTTTAGAAATAAACTGAAAAGTTGGGGGGGGTTGATGCCCTTTATGTCCTTTCTATTGGTAGTATCTCCGTAGGTGCTCTGTGTTCCACAGGTGTTGCAACTTCCGTCCGTCCATGGTTTCGAGGTGGTAGGTCCCCTTCCTCTGCCAAGACGAGATCTTGTAAGGTCCTTCCCAGTTGGGGCCAAGTTTTCCTTGTGAAGGATCTTTAGCTGCTCCCATTACCTTCCGTAGCACAAGGTCCCCGATCTGAAAGTCTCTGTGTCTAACTTTGGAGTTGTAGTATTTTGCCATGAGGTTCTGGTATCGGGCTAACCTTTGTTCTGCTGTAGCCCGGACTTCGCCGACTAGGTCTAGCTGTAGCCGCAAAGCCCCTTCGTTCTTGTCTTCATTGTAGCTCTCCACTCGATAACTTGTAAGTCCTATCTCTGCTGGAATGACAGCCTCGCTCCCGTATGCTAGCCTAAATGGTGTTTCTCCCGTGGGTGTTCTTGCCATTGTGCGATATGCCCACAAGATACTTGGTAACTCATCGGGTCAGATGCCTTTTGCCCCCTCGAGCCGGGTCTTAATGATTTTGAGCAGGGACCGGTTCGTGACTTCAACTTGCCCATTCGCCTGCGGAAGTGCGTGTGATAAGTAGTGATTTCTAATGCCTTATTCCAAGCAGAAATCTTAGAATGCCTTGTTGTCAAACTGTTTTCCGTTATCAGAGATAAGTACCCTTGGTATCCCGAATCTGCATATGAGATTTCTCCATACGAAACTCCTGATGTTTTTCTCCGTGATAGTCGCCAAAGCTTCCGCCTCCACCCACTTAGTGAAGTAGTCGATCCTTACCACCAGAAATTTCAGCTGTCGCGGAGCCGTCAAGAGAGGGCCCATGATGTCTAGCCCCCATTGGGCGAACGGCCAAGGGGCCGTCATGGGTGTCAGTTCTTCGATTGGTTGCCTAATTAGGTTACCAAACCTTTGACATTTGTCACAAGTCTTGACGTAGGCTTGTGCATCCTTCTGCATTGTAGGCCAATAATATCCTGCCCGGATCAGTTTGTGTACTAAAGACCGCGCCCCCGAATGGTTTCCGCAGATACCCTCATGGACCTCTCTCATTACGTAGTCTGCTTCCTCGTGGCCCAAACACTTTAGGTATGGTCGTGAGAATCCCCTCTTATATAAGACGTCATTGATTATTAGGAATCGCGAAACTCGGACTTTCAGTTTTCTTGCTGCGTCTTTGTTGTCTGAGAGCATGCCTTCCTTCAGGTAGGCCGTTAGTGGCGTAGTCCAATTGTATTCTGGGTTTACTTCTTGCACTTCTGCCCTACTGTTAATGATTGGGGAATTCTGGATGAACGACAATACCTGATCGGGGGCCATCATGACCTCTGCGGAGGCGGCTTTCGCGAGCCGGTCTACACATTCGTTCTCCTCTCTTGGGATTTGGACGAATGTGACCTGGAGGGTGTCGATCCGTCTCCTGACCTCTTCCAAGTATTTCTTCATCTTTTCCCCCCTACACTCATAGGCGCCGCTAATCTGACTGACTATTACCTGCGAATCGCAATGTACAACCATGGCCTCGGCGCCTGCTGCTTTCGCCAGGTCTAATCCTGCCACCAATGCCTCATATTCGGCCTCATTATTGGTTGTTGGGAAGTCCAGCCGAATCATACACTCGATTTTATCTCCATCAGGGGTTCAAATTACTACCCCGGCGCCTCCAGCTTGCCTGTTTGATGATCCATCCATGTGGATGCTCCATTGTCTGAGGGCTTGTGGCTCCTGCTGCTCTGTTTGCGTGTATTCGGTGATGAAGTCCGCCACTGCTTGGCCCTTTATTGCGGTTCGCGGTCGGTAATATATGTCAAATTCACTCAGCTCTATCGCCCATAGGGCCATTCGTCCGGCTGCTTCAAAGCTGCTCATTGCTCTTTTTAGGGGTTGATTTGTCAGGACGATGATGCTGTGGGCTTGGAAGTACAGTTTCAGTTTTCAGGCTGCGATTACCAGTGTAAAGGCGAGCTTTTCCATGTTAAGGTACCTTTCTTCAGCCCCCCGAAACTCCCTGCTTATAAAATAGACGGGTCGCTGAGTTCCTTCCTCTTCTCTTACTAGGGCCGCGCTTACTGCCACCTGCGAAGCTGCTAGGTATAAGTAGAGGTCTTCTCCTGGCTTGGACGGGCTGAGTAAGGGTGGCGAGGCGAGGTATTTCTTCAGATCTTCAAATGCTTTCTGGCACTCATCTGTCCACTCGAATGATTTCCTTAGGACGCGGAAGAATGGTAGACACCTGTCCATTGCTTTTGAAACGAACCTGTTGAAAGCAGCAATTTTGCCATTCAAGCTCTGTACGTCCTTTACTGTCCTTGGCGGTTCCAGCTCCATGATGGCCCGTATCTTCTCTGGGTTGACCTCTATTCCTCTTTGGGACACCATAAAGCCCAAGAATTTTCCCGCTGTTACTCCGAATACGCACTTGCCCGGATTCAGTTTCATGTTGTATGACTGTAGGGTATCGAATGTCTCCTAGAGGTCGCTCAGTTGATCTTTTTCGAGTGGGCTCTTGACCAGCATGTCGTCGACGTAGACCTGTACGTTCCTCCATATCTGGTGTGCGAACATTTTGTCCATTAACCTTTGGTACGTTGCCCCAGTGTTCTTGAGTCCGAATGGCATCACCTTATAGCAAAAGAGGCCTTGACTGGTGACGAAGGACGTTTTCTCCTAATCAGATTCCTCCATCTTGATCTGATTATAGCCTGAGAAGGCATCCATAAAACTTAGGGGTTGGTGTCTGGCCGTGAAGTCGACCAACGTATCTATCCGTGGGAGAGGGTAGCTGTCCTTTAGGCACGCTTTGTTAAGGTCCGTGAAGTCGACACACATTCGCCACTTTCCACTAGCCTTCTTGACCATGACCACGTTCGCCAACCACTCCGGGTAATATACTTCCCTAATGAAACCTACCTCGAGTAGTTTTCTAACCTCTTGCACTATTGCTCTGTCCCGTTTGAAAGCGAACACTCGCTTTTTCTGCTGGACGGGTGGGGTTGAAGGGTTCACGTTCAGCTTGTGCACTATGACAAAGGGATCGATCTCGGGTATGTCTTCGTGGTTCCATGCGAAAATGTCTTGGTTCCTCTTGAGGAATGTTGTGAGGGCCTGGCGCACAGGCTGGCAGGCCAATATTCCTATTCTGGTCGTCCGCTCTGGTTTTGATTCGTTGAGCGTTATCTCCTCCAACTCTTCGACCGGTTCTGCGACCGTCCGCTGCTCTTCTATGAACATTGTCTGATGATGATCTTCCATTTCTAGCATGGCAATGTAGCATTCTCGGGCGGTTGCTTGATTCCCTCGCAATTCCCCAATCCCATAGTTCGTTGGGAACTTGATCATTAGGTGGTATGTTGATGTTGCTGCTTTTCATGAGTTAAGTGTGGGTCGTCCAAGAATACCATTGTACGCGGAGGAGCAGTCCACCACGAGGTACATTACATTCCTAGTAAGTTCTTGCGGGTAATCGCCCACCGTTACCGGGAGTGTGATAGAGCCTATTGGGAATACCCTCGTCCCTCCAAAACCGACAAGTGGAGCACTCGCCGGCATCAATCGTGCTCTATCTATCCCCATTTGCTGGAATGCTGGATAGTATAGAATGTCTGCTGAGCTGCCGTTGTCGATCGGTACTCGGTGGACGTTGTAGTCCCTCACACGTATGTTGACGACTAGCGCGTCATCATGTGGATGATGGAGTCTCCTTGCGTCTTCTTCAGTGAATCCAATGATAGGGCTCTCCACCCGTGTGGTATTAGGCGTAGAGCCTGTTAGATGGACGTTCAAGACCGATCTGAGGTACGTTTTTCGAGCTTTTTTGGAAGAACCAGTAGCTGCGGTCCCTCCCACTATCATCCTTATGTCTCTGATGGGGGATCTCGGACGCTCGTTATCCCGTCGGGGGGTCGGCTCTTGGCGATTGGGATCCGCTCTCTCTTTGTTAACGAACTTCTGCAACTTCCCTTGTCTACTGAGGGCTTCAATCTGCTGCTTCAGGTCGTAGCAATCAGCTGTGTCGTGGCCGTGATCTCGGTGGAAACAACAATATTTGTCTCGCGGCCGTTTGCTTGGGTCGTTTTTTAGTTTTCCCGGGAATGTCAATGTTTCCTCGTCTTTGATTTGCATCAAAACTTGGTCAATCGGGGCGTTCAGAAGGGTGAAACTTGTGAACCTTCCTCCCGGGGGCTTAGGGCGCCTTTCGTCCCTTCTGTCTCCTGTCCTTGGTCTTTTTGGCCCTTGATCCTGACGCACGTCCGCCTAGCATTCCCTTTTCCTGGGCTTTTCCTCCCGTGCAAGTAGCGCGTCTTCCGCGTTCATGTACTTGGTGGCCCTGTAGAGTACCTCTGACATGGTTTTGGGGTCATTTTTGTATAGTGAAAACAAAAACTTACCCTTCCGCAACCCGTTCGTGAAAGCCGCCACCAGTATTTTGTCGTCAGCCTCATCGATCGAGAGCGCTTCCTTATTGAAGCGAGTTATGTAGGATCTTAATGTCTCGTCCTTTCTCTGCCTGATGCTCATTAAGCATGCCGTGGATTTCTTGTACCTGTGTCCCCCTATAAAGTGCGAGGTGAACTGAGCGCTTAATTCTTTGAAAGTGCTGATGGAGTTCGACGTCAGCCGACTGAACCAAATTCTCGCGGGACCCTTCAGTGTGGTTGGGAAGGCCCTACACATGATTTCGTCCGATACCCCTTGTAGATGCATCAAGGTCTTGAATGTCTCCAGGTGGTCTAGGGGATCCTTGACCCCATCATAACTCTCTATTTGTGGCATCCGGAACTTGTGTGGTAGGGGAAAGGAATTGACGGGGCCGGTGAATGGAGAGTCAGTCCGGTTCACTAGGTCGTCTAGGTCGCTGGACACTCGTCCCTTTAGGGCGTTCATCATGACCTCCATCTATTCTTTCATCGCCTGCATCTCCGCGAACATAGGCGGAAGAGTCGCATCCATAAGGGATGGGAGGCTTGTGTTCTGTCGTTCTGGCCTGCTTGGGGCGTTGCTCCCTTCAGGCCCTTCTCGGTCTCTTTGCATGGCGCTGGTACCTTCTTGATCCTCCCTCCAGTTGTGGGGTGCTGTGTTTCTTTGACGCAGCTGTTCTTCTAGGTCATGATTTTGCTTGGTGAGGCGCTCCACGGCCGCAGTGAGGGTCCGAACCTGTCTTTCGAGTGCGGTCGTGGGTAGTTCCTCTCCTTGGATGTCGTTGGTGGTTGCCATCGAACGAGTGAGCACCATGCAACCCTTCTGTCTCAGGGATGAAGCAACGTTCGTCTACTTTCTTCTCACGTTCCCACAGACGGCGCCAACTGATGAAGCTGAGAAATTTACCAGTAAGTCACACAATGCCTTCACGCTCGTATGTTAACCTACACAAAACAAAGGAGAAAACCTATTAAAGGGCACCGGTGTGGTGCCGGCCAAATACCCTCCGAAGGTCAAGTCAGAAAGTATTCTCACAACTCTAGAGTGCTAGAGAGGGTAAATAATGCGTACCTCTTACGTCCGCAGACTGTAGCCAGCCCGTACAATCACAATAGGCATCCTAGCGTGTATTTTCCCCTTTCATAAAGAAATAAAGAAAACACGATAAACAAATTGGAAAAAGTTTTTAAAAAAATGTTGAATTTGGTTTTGGAATTGTTCTAGGGTTTTTATTGGTTTTAGAGACATAAAGGAAACCAAAGTGAATCTGCATATGAAATGGCACATAACTATGCTCCATGAAATCCGAAGGCAATACTCTGCATAGCAGCACAAGCCCTAAGTGGAACATTAATAGCTCTAATATCTCGATTTTGAAAACTGACCAAATATATAAAGTATAAACATTAAACCACAAATATGTTCATAACAAATTAGTGGTGATGTTTGGTATTTCATAGCAAATGTGACTATCAACAGGATTTGAAATCTTCAAATACAAATAAACTAAAAAAATAAATTCAAAAGATTTTCTTTCCTTCATTCTCTCATTTTGTTAGCCACCAAAAAGAAAGGGAAAAATTTATTTTTAATCTATATATGTATACCAGTACCACTTCTTCATTGAGGAATTTTTTAAGTCATGTTATAAACTTATAGACAAACCTCCTCCAATAAAATTCTTGAACATTGCTAAAATCAATGCAATAGACTCTAATATGAAAGAGTTGGAAAACCCATAAAATAAAATAATAATAATAAAAATAAAAAATTGCCCACACTCTTTTCTTTCCTTTCAAAAGGTGGATTTTTTTATTATTATTATTTATATAAATAAACTATCAAAATTCATATTTACCATTGCAATTGATGCAAGAGATGCAAGAAGATTTTTTATTTAGTATTATTTATGTTTGCAAGTCAATTGTATTTTTATGTTTTAGGTTCTATTAGTTTATTGGGCTATTAGTATTTTAATTTAGAAGTAAGGTTATTTTTGTAATAAGGCAACTAGGGTTTCCTAGCCAATTAGAACTAGGGTTTGGTAATACTTTATAAACAACCTATTATACTCCTTGAGGAGATAGTCGCCCTTCATCTCGTGCGCCACTGCTGGCTCCGCTGGTACAGAAGCTCTCCATCTTGCCTGGCGCCACTGTTAAACCACTACATTTACTGGGATTGAAGCTTCGTTTTGTTGTTACCCATCCACACCACGGTGTATTTGGCTTTTTGGTCACTAAAAGAAAAAACCAAAAAAGGGGGGGGTGAACACTCGCTTTTTCTGCTGGACGGGTGGGGTTGAAGGGTTCACGTTCAGCTTGTGCACTATGACAAAGGGATCGATCTCGGGTATGTCTTCGTGGTTCCATGCGAAAATGTCTTGGTTCCTCTTGAGGAATGTTGTGAGGGCCTGGCGCACAGGCTGGCAGGCCAATATTCCTATTCTGGTCGTCCGCTCTGGTTTTGATTCGTTGAGCGTTATCTCCTCCAACTCTTCGACCGGTTCTGCGACCGTCCGCTGCTCTTCTATGAACATTGTCTGATGATGATCTTCCATTTCTAGCATGGCAATGTAGCATTCTCGGGCGGTTGCTTGATTCCTTCGCAATTCCCCAATCCCATAGTTCGTTGGGAACTTGATCATTAGGTGGTATGTTGATGTTGCTGCTTTTCATGAGTTAAGTGTGGGTCGTCCAAGAATACCATTGTACGCGGAGGAGCAGTCCACCACGAGGTACATTACATTCCTAGTAAGTTCTTGCGGGTAATCGCCCACCGTTACCGGGAGTGTGATAGAGCCTATTGGGAATACCCTCGTCCCTCCAAAACCGACAAGTGGAGCACTCGCCGGCATCAATCGTGCTCTATCTATCCCCATTTGCTGGAATGCTGGATAGTATAGAATGTCTGCTGAGCTGCCGTTGTCGATCGGTACTCGGTGGACGTTGTAGTCCCTCACACGTATGTTGACGACTAGCGCGTCATCATGTGGATGATGGAGTCTCCTTGCGTCTTCTTCAGTGAATCCAATGATAGGGCTCTCCACCCGTGTGGTATTAGGCGTAGAGCCTGTTAGATGGACGTTCAAGACCGATCTGAGGTACGTTTTTCGAGCTTTTTTGGAAGAACCAGTAGCTGCGGTCCCTCCCACTATCATCCTTATGTCTCTGATGGGGGATCTCGGACGCTCGTTATCCCGTCGGGGGGTCGGCTCTTGGCGATTGGGATCCGCTCTCTCTTTGTTAACGAACTTCTGCAACTTCCCTTGTCTACTGAGGGCTTCAATCTGCTGCTTCAGGTCGTAGCAATCAGCTGTGTCGTGGCCGTGATCTCGGTGGAAACAACAATATTTGTCTCGCGGCCGTTTGCTTGGGTCGTTTTTTAGTTTTCCCGGGAATGTCAATGTTTCCTCGTCTTTGATTTGCATCAAAACTTGGTCAATCGGGGCGTTCAGAAGGGTGAAACTTGTGAACCTTCCTCCCGGGGGCTTAGGGCGCCTTTCGTCCCTTCTGTCTCCTGTCCTTGGTCTTTTTGGCCCTTGATCCTGACGCACGTCCGCCTAGCATTCCCTTTTCCTGGGCTTTTCCTCCCGTGCAAGTAGCGCGTCTTCCGCGTTCATGTACTTGGTGGCCCTGTAGAGTACCTCTGACATGGTTTTGGGGTCATTTTTGTATAGTGAAAACAAAAACTTACCCTTCCGCAACCCGTTCGTGAAAGCCGCCACCAGTATTTTGTCGTCAGCCTCATCGATCGAGAGCGCTTCCTTATTGAAGCGAGTTATGTAGGATCTTAATGTCTCGTCCTTTCTCTGCCTGATGCTCATTAAGCATGCCGTGGATTTCTTGTACCTGTGTCCCCCTATAAAGTGCGAGGTGAACTGAGCGCTTAATTCTTTGAAAGTGCTGATGGAGTTCGACGTCAGCCGACTGAACCAAATTCTCGCGGGACCCTTCAGTGTGGTTGGGAAGGCCCTACACATGATTTCGTCCGATACCCCTTGTAGATGCATCAAGGTCTTGAATGTCTCCAGGTGGTCTAGGGGATCCTTGACCCCATCATAACTCTCTATTTGTGGCATCCGGAACTTGTGTGGTAGGGGAAAGGAATTGACGGGGCCGGTGAATGGAGAGTCAGTCCGGTTCACTAGGTCGTCTAGGTCGCTGGACACTCGTCCCTTTAGGGCGTTCATCATGACCTCCATCTATTCTTTCATCGCCTGCATCTCCGCGAACATAGGCGGAAGAGTCGCATCCATAAGGGATGGGAGGCTTGTGTTCTGTCGTTCTGGCCTGCTTGGGGCGTTGCTCCCTTCAGGCCCTTCTCGGTCTCTTTGCATGGCGCTGGTACCTTCTTGATCCTCCCTCCAGTTGTGGGGTGCTGTGTTTCTTTGACGCAGCTGTTCTTCTAGGTCATGATTTTGCTTGGTGAGGCGCTCCACGGCCGCAGTGAGGGTCCGAACCTGTCTTTCGAGTGCGGTCGTGGGTAGTTCCTCTCCTTGGATGTCGTTGGTGGTTGCCATCGAACGAGTGAGCACCATGCAACCCTTCTGTCTCAGGGATGAAGCAACGTTCGTCTACTTTCTTCTCACGTTCCCACAGACGGCGCCAACTGATGAAGCTGAGAAATTTACCAGTAAGTCACACAATGCCTTCACGCTCGTATGTTAACCTACACAAAACAAAGGAGAAAACCTATTAAAGGGCACCGGTGTGGTGCCGGCCAAATACCCTCCGAAGGTCAAGTCAGAAAGTATTCTCACAACTCTAGAGTGCTAGAGAGGGTAAATAATGCGTACCTCTTACGTCCGCAGACTGTAGCCAGCCCGTACAATCACAATAGGCATCCTAGCGTGTATTTTCCCCTTTCATAAAGAAATAAAGAAAACACGATAAACAAATTGGAAAAAGTTTTTAAAAAAATGTTGAATTTGGTTTTGGAATTGTTCTAGGGTTTTTATTGGTTTTAGAGACATAAAGGAAACCAAAGTGAATCTGCATATGAAATGGCACATAACTATGCTCCATGAAATCCGAAGGCAATACTCTGCATAGCAGCACAAGCCCTAAGTGGAACATTAATAGCTCTAATATCTCGATTTTGAAAACTGACCAAATATATAAAGTATAAACATTAAACCACAAATATGTTCATAACAAATTAGTGGTGATGTTTGGTATTTCATAGCAAATGTGACTATCAACAGGATTTGAAATCTTCAAATACAAATAAACTAAAAAAATAAATTCAAAAGATTTTCTTTCCTTCATTCTCTCATTTTGTTAGCCACCAAAAAGAAAGGGAAAAATTTATTTTTAATCTATATATGTATACCAGTACCACTTCTTCATTGAGGAATTTTTTAAGTCATGTTATAAACTTATAGACAAACCTCCTCCAATAAAATTCTTGAACATTGCTAAAATCAATGCAATAGACTCTAATATGAAAGAGTTGGAAAACCCATAAAATAAAATAATAATAATAAAAATAAAAAATTGCCCACACTCTTTTCTTTCCTTTCAAAAGGTGGATTTTTTTATTATTATTATTTATATAAATAAACTATCAAAATTCATATTTACCATTGCAATTGATGCAAGAGATGCAAGAAGATTTTTTATTTAGTATTATTTATGTTTGCAAGTCAATTGTATTTTTATGTTTTAGGTTCTATTAGTTTATTGGGCTATTAGTATTTTAATTTAGAAGTAAGGTTATTTTTGTAATAAGGCAACTAGGGTTTCCTAGCCAATTAGAACTAGGGTTTGGTAATACTTTATAAACAACCTATTATACTCCTTGAGGAGATAGTCGCCCTTCATCTCGTGCGCCACTGCTGGCTCCGCTGGTACAGAAGCTCTCCATCTTGCCTGGCGCCACTGTTAAACCACTACATTTACTGGGATTGAAGCTTCGTTTTGTTGTTACCCATCCACACCACGGTGTATTTGGCTTTTTGGTCACTAAAAGAAAAAACCAAAAAAGGGGGGGGGGGGTTCAAGTCCTCTAGCCCGTGCACTAGAGAAGTTCCAAGTCCATGAACAACCAACGCATAAGGCCCAGTACACTTAGCCGCCATCACAAGGGTTAGGTTCTCTTACTACCTTTAGTGGAATCAACCTTTCATTTAAGATTCTTCTTTAGTTTCTTTCTATGCACCAAAAAAAAAAAAAAAAAATTTTTATTGGTGTTCAAACTTCAAATGATGAAGCTTTATTTGGTTAATGCCATGACAATTTCTTCTTTAATGGGCCATACTTAGCTCGTCAAGTTGAACAAAATCTTTTTGCCTAGTGAGCTATGTTAATATTAGAAGCACCTTATTTTGATGGTGATAATACTTATCCACGAGATTTTGTCAACTGGATGAATGGGATGGAGCAATTCTTTGAGCAATCAAATTTTGCAAATAACAAAAAAGTTAGGTATGTCAAGTTAAAGTTAAGAGGTAAAGCACAAAGGTTTTGGGAGAAGCTTGAATATTTCCACTATATGGATTATGAACCTACCATTAGTGTGTGGGAAGATATGAAAGAAAAGTTTTGTGATGAGTATTTGTCACCATACTATCAAGCTAAGTGTCTACCCCAATCTCAGTGTGGTACTTTTCAAGTTGAAGCAAATACAATGAATCCTCATCCTCATCCCATTTCATGTCCTCAGTGCACTTTTGAACAATCTATCAAGAAATTAAAGGAATTATCAGTAAAGCTCATGAAAGATGTTCAAGACATGATTGCTCAAATGTAGCAAAAGAAGACTCAATCCGATTCAATTGGGAAACCAAGGATACTTGATCACAATGAACTTATTGCTGCCACAATAGAAGACAACATTGATGATGATATCTTGCTCATGGAGAATCCTCCAGCAACACCAAAACCCAATGTTGACACAGACGTACATGCTTCAACAAGTGTTGCTTTAACATGCGTGCAAGGAAATGAATTTGTTGAAGAGCAGCAAGGTGAAGAAATGGTTCCTAAAGAGAGTATTATATTAGAGGGTGCACATGATGTAAAAGTTGAAGTTGTTGAATGTGCTTCTGATCAACACTCCGCAGTCCTTGAAGATCTACATCTTGGTGAAGTTGAAGAGGTTAAAACCACAGTGCTTCCTATGGTTCATAAGGTTCAAGAAAAGATTATACTGATTCCACACATTGATTTTGTTATTCCAAATGAGTTTGATGTGGTGGAATTTAAGGTTTTTCTTTTCCCTGTGCTCTCTAAGGTGATTTCAGACTTGAAGCAAGTGTAATTTGTCAGCATCCTAATCCTTCAATGCTTTAAAACTCGAAGTCAAGTTTTCTCCAATCAGAGGAGAATGATGTAGGAGACGCAAGAAAATTTTTATTTAGTATTATTTACGTTTGCAAGTCAATTGTATTTTTATGTTTTCGGTCCTATTAGTTTATTGGGCTATTAGTATTTTAATTTAGAAGCAAGATTATTTTTGTAATAAGGCAATTAGGATTTCCAAGCCAATTAGAACTAGGGTTTAGTATTCCTTTATAAGCAACCTATTATACTCCTTGAGGAGATAGTTGATATTTTGATGAATGAACAAATGGCCGTTTGGTCTTTCTTTGGTCTGGTGCTGACTCCAGATCTACCCTAGGTGCTGACTTCTAGTAGTTTCCCCGCTTGGTGTTGACTCCAAGTAAGGTCTAGGTGCTGACTCTTAGATCATATCTTTTATTTTTCCATTGTTTTAGTTTTGTCATATCTTTGGTTGTGCTGGATCTGATACCAAATATGACGCATGACAACTAGAACAAAATTGAAACAACAATAAAATAAAGAATATGACATAGAAGTCAGCACCTAGGCCTTACTTGGAGCCAGTACCAAGTAAGGAAACCACTAGGAGTCAGCACCTAGAGTAGACCTGGAGTCAGCACTAGACCAAAGAAAGACCAAACGGCCATTGTTTTTATTCATCAAAATATCAACTATCTCCTCAAGGAGTACAATAGGTTGCTTATAAAGGATTACTAAACCTTAGTTCTAATTGGTTAGGAAACCCTAATTGCCTTATTACAAAAATAATCTTGCTTCTAAATTAAAATACTAATAGCCCAATAAACTAATAGGATCGAAAACATAAAAATACAATTGACTTGTAAATATAAATAATACTAAATAAAAATCTTCTTGCGTCTCCTATATCAGCAATTCAACTATAACATAAAAACATAAAATAAAAAGAGAAAAAAAGTTTCCCACATAGACTAACAACAAGAAATGGTACTTACGCACATTTTATCAAACACTTGGTGCATATGTTTGTTGGAATCCCAAATGACAACGTAATAGCAATAAAAAGAGCATGCTTTTGAAGAGAGTCCAATCCCAATTTGCAAAAATATTTATTTTGAAAAAAAAAAAAAAAAACTATAGAAAGATTGAAACCTCTTGAAAATTAGCAGACAAACTGAAAAGGTTGAAGAAAGACAAAAACAAAAACTTAAATTTAGAGAAAAGATAGAGGAAAAGCAAGAGTACCTCAAAAAATAGAACCAAGACCATTGATAAACATGGAAGATTGAATGGTGGGAACTATGGCTTGTGAGTAATGTCCAATTTGCAAGGGCGGTCAAGTAATGCATGTGGCCATGTAGGTCTCGGGTTTTCAGTGTGGGGCTTTTATGAAATAAAATATCAAAACATGTAGTCAGGTTTTCATAGGTGAACTTTGCTATTTTTATTCAACAAATTAAATAATTTTAAAAATTAAAATAAGGTGTAAAATTATGGAGGCTGCAAAGCTGAGGTGGCACACTCTCAAAAGGTCAACAAATATTCAAACGCTTCGGTTTTATACTATATATAGCTTATGAGTATCTTTTATTGCTTAAATGTGGTATGTAATGTCACTTCTGTAGAAAAATCATGTTCATGGTTAAGGAACCAAAGATAGGAAATAATTTTTCCATAGATTATTAAATTGTTCTAGGTTGTAGATATTAATTAAATATCACCACTAGAACCTACACTTGTTGTGCTACTATACGATAGGATGATTTACTATCATTAAGGTAATGACTTTAAGCAGACAAGTGGATGTGATGAAACAAGTACATAAACTGAATTGGATCCGATAAAGAACACCTTATTATGGGCACAAGCACCCGCGACGAATGGTTTCCTCATGGGAAGTATGCCTTGACCTACTGTGGACTAGGCGGAGGGTGTAAATAAAGTCCCCACCTAGATTAGATCTAGGAACCAAGTATATGGTGCCCTTGTGAAATGACAAATCTTTACTAGAGCATGTATCCAGAGTTTAGGTATGGGGATGAGAAGGTGTTAGGCACCTAACCCCACCCAACTCGTAGGTCAACCTCTACTCTTTATGTTCCAAATCATGGTCCCATCAAAGGGTCTTCTAATATGTTATTATAGATTCACACACATTCTAACATGCATCTAAAGCAAATAACATGGCGTATCATGCCCAAACCCTATTGCATCATAGTACCTATGTATAAATGCATGTTTATGTTATTCAATAAAGCATGAGACCCTAATTGTTCATCTAATAAAGGAAACAAGCATGTTATTTTATTGACACTAGGACTTAAAGCATGTGAAACTGAACCAAACAGGACCTAAACATATGAACGAAAGCAAAAGAACGTGAAGAAACCTGAATCTGGGTTTCTAGGTATGAATGTGTGTACACATACATAAGGAATGCGTGCATATCCCATGTGTATGCGTATGCATGCATGAACCACGTGCATGCATACACACCTAGAAACACAAACCCAAGAGCACAAAACAGACAAAAATAAAACAAGAAATCTAGCAAAAGTTATGGCATACCCTTTTTTGGGATAAAAGAAAATTTCTCATATATAAAAAGCTTATCCCAAAGTCCAAAAGTATATCTTAACTTGAACAGTTATAAGACCATAGCCTAATTACTATTATAAGACCAAATCAAAAGGCCTTTTGAAAAAGAGAACCTTAGGTTTAGGGTAACAAGTATGCTTGGACTATCTAATATCCTATAAATCAACATGAAATTCCCTAATCTTAGGCCTCTTTGTTGTATATCTAGGTCTAAAATGATGAGAATTTCATGGATTTTAAGGAGAAGGCTACAATGTATTCTAGTTAGAGGGCTGCTTAAAAAAAATAATGATAATGGAATAAAAAAGGAGAAGAGCCCAAAAGTGATGAATATATTGTAAGCCCATATTTTAGACGGGGTTGAAAATCTCTAAGTACATTCTAATGAAAGCTCACGAGAGGAAGATGAGAGCTTTATTGTAAATGCACTAAAGCCCGTTGAAATAAGGGGCTAAGTTCATGGGAGGAAAGGGAGTGATTTTGTAATTAGGCCTTCATTAAAATGGACTTAAAGACTTTTCTAAAAACATCTAATAAAGAGAACCTTTTAATTGGGACATGTACTCACCAAATTCATTAAAACTTCCCAGTTTTCCATGTGTCACAATGTTTGAAAACTTGACTCAAGAAGATATCAATTGAATGATGACTAAAGGAAAAGTTCGCCTTTTTCTACTTGAATTCTTACCACAATTGAGGAGCACTCCCAAACCATGGACCTTTAAGAGGGTTCACATCAATGATTTCTCTGAATCAGGAAATGCAGGATCATGGAAAGATTGTGACAAGCCAAAATGGGCTCAATGGCAAGGGCAACTCAAGTTACCTCAGCCCGTTTCATGCTTGAATGTGACATAGACCCTCATTCCGATGATAATCAATACCTTGTTTTGGCCCAAGATGAAGAAAGAGAAAAAGAGGAGGATGATGAAGTGATTAGCTATTGGAGTGAAGATCATGGCGACTGGTTTTTTGACGAGGCAAGTTCAGATTTCCCCAACGAAGGTGAACTTCTATGTGACATAACCGAAGTTATATGCGTGTAGGGCCTCTAAAAGATGAGGGCTAGTCCGCTGAGTTGAAGACTTTGTTCAAAGAGAAGGATGAGAAGGAAAGCAATGCATCCTAAAGGAGATGAAGGAAAGCAATGCATCCTAAAGGAGATGAAGGACATAATTCATCATGAGGCAGCTCAATAATTGGACTTGGTTTAGGTTTTCTAACAATATGGGAAAGAAATTTTGTAATGCAAGCTCCGATGTACTTTTTAACATTTTCAATAAGATAATTTCTGATTTGACTTACTTTGATGTGTCCCATAATATTGAAATACTACACTTAAATGATTCTAAAGAATTTGAAAATGAAATTAATAAACAATTGGAAAAGAAAATTGAACCTATGGAACTAACTTTTGAAACTTTTAATTTAGTCAATAATGAGAATTCATGTTTAATTAAAATTGGCTCAACCCTAAATGAAAAAGAAAGAAAAGATCTCAAAGAGCTTTTCATAGAATTTCAAGAAGTGTTTGTAGGGTCCTATGAAGATATGTCTGGTATTGATCTTGAGATAGCTCAACACCACATTGATACCCATACTCATATGGTACTTGTTAAGCAAAAGTTGAGACATATGAGAACCAAATGGCTTCTTAATATCAAAGAAGAGGTCACCAAGCAATTGAAAGTAGGGATTTGAACAAAGCTTGCCCTAAAGATGATTTCCCTTTCCCTCACATAGATGTCCTAGTGGATATCACGATGTGCCTTGATGTCTTTCATGGATGGTTTCTCAGGATATAACCAAATCAAGATGGCTTCTAAAGAGATGATGAAGGCCACCTTTACCATAGAATGGGGAATCTATTCCTACACCATGATGTCATTTTGGCTCAAGAATGATGGTGCAACCTATCAATGAATGGCCATAACTTTGTTACATTATGTGATGTACAATGAGGTTGAGGTATATGTTGATGACATGATCATGAAGTCCAAGGATAGAGAAGGTCACATTATTAACTTAAGGAAGTTTTTTGAAAGAATCAAGGGGTATAGATTGAGGTTAAACTCTCAAAAGTGTACCTTTGGGGTAACTATGGGAAAATTGCTAGGCTTTTTGGTAAGTGATAGAGGGATAGAAATTGACCCGTCAAAGATTAAAACTATATTGGATATGCCTCCACCCAAGAGTGAGAAAGGAATAAAAGGCTTCTTGGGACAATTATAATGCATTAGTCGATTCATTGTCAAACTCACTTCCACTTGTAAGCCCATCTTTAAGCTCTTAAAGAAGAATGAATCCCATGTATGGAATGATGGATGTCAGATTACTTTTGAGCTCATTAAGAAATGTGTTCTCCATCCACCTATCTTGATACCTCTGAAGCATGGAAAGCCACTACTCCTATACCTCTCTATCATAGGAGATGTGGTCAGGAGTATTCTTGTATAAGAAGACAATGATAAGAATGAGAGAGCCGTGTACTAAAGAAAAAGATTCCATAATTATGAGACTAGATACACGGCCATAGAAAAATCATGCTTTACTCACGTATGGGCCGTGCAAAAACTGAGACACATCATCTTACCTTTCTAGATATAGACTGTAGCTAGATTGGACCCTTTGAATTATTTATTCGAGAAACCCGCTTGGAGTGGAAGACTATCAAGATGATTAATCCTATTAGTAGAATTTGATTTAAAGTATGTGGCAAGGAAGACTATCAAAGGAAGCATCGTGTCAGATTTTTGTGCCCAAAACCCCATAGAGGGAGAAGATGGTAGAGAGGATTTTCCAGACGAGGATATTTTGGACATTGAATTAGAGGCATGGAAAATGTGATTTAATGAAGCTGTGAACCAATATGAGAATGGAATAAAAGTACTCTTGATCACGCTCGGTGGATCTCACATACCTTTGGTAGTCAAGTTAAACTTCAAGGCAACTAATAACATGGCTAAATATGAAGCTTGTATCGCCAAAATGGAAGCTCTCCGAGAATTGGGGGTAAAAGAGGCAGAGATGCTTGGAGATTCAACCTTGGTTATAGCTCAAGCCCAAAGATTATGGAAGGTGAAAGAAGAACACTTAAAGCCTTATCAACAATATTTAGGGGATTTGAACAAAATTTTTGATAAGATTGAGTACACAATCATCCCTAGAGCACAAAATTAGTTTGTAGATGCCTTGGCTACTTTGGCCTCCATGGTTGAAATACCCGAGGGAGTATGGACACGGCCCTTAGAGATTGAATAGAGTTATGAGTTGGTACATAAGGGGAAGGGTAATTTTCCAATCTTGACTATAGAAGAAGAAAGGGACTCCTTGGCATTATGACATCATGAAATTCTGGGAATTGGGAGTGTATCTTGATGGTGTTGATAAGAGAGAACGTCGTTCAATTAGGATGATGGCTATGCAAATATATCCTATGTAGAGGACAACTTTATAGGAGATCTTATGATGGTATACACTTCCGTTGCTTGAAGAAGGAAGAGCCTGAAAAGGTCATGGGAGAAGTTCATCAAGGGATTTATGGTCCTTACATGAATGAGAGAATGTTAGCCAAGAAGATTCTAAGGATAGGATACTATTAGAATACTATGGAGACTGATTGTATGGATTTCGTGAAAAGTTGCCATAACTGCCAAATACATGCGAATCTAAATCACGTGCCACCTAGTGAACTATACAGCATGACCTCTCTATGGTCTTTCTTAGTCTAGGGCATAGATGTGATAGGAAGAATAGCCCCTAAGGCCTTAAATGGACACGAGTACATTTTAGTGGCAATCAACTACTCACCAAGTAGGTAAAGGCAACCTCTTACTCCATACTAAAAGCCAAGCATGTGGCACGATTCATAGAGAATAACATCATTTGTCGATTTAAAGTACCGTAAAAGATCATCTCTGATAATGGCTCCCATTTTAAGAGGGAGGTTCGAAAGATCGTGGAGTTATAAAACATTGAGCATCACAAGTCTTCACTATATTGACTGTAGACTATTGGAGTTGTAGAAGCTGCCAATAAGAATATCAAGAATATACTAGCCAAAATGGCAGTGACATACAAGGATTGGGCCGGGAAGCTTCCGTTTACCTTATGGGGTTATAGAATTTTTATCTGTGCATCGACTGGGGCAACCCCTTACTTTTTAGTATACGGAAGCGAAGCAGTACTTCTTGTTGAGGTGGAGATACAATCTTTGAGATTGCTAGTAGAAACCAAGGTCCTAGAGGAAGATTGGATGAAAGAAAGATATGAGCAATTGACTTTAATAGATAAGAATAGAGTTATGGCACAATACCATGCACAAGGGTACCAAAAAAGGATTGCTAAAGTATTTAACAAAAAAGTGAAACCTAGAAACCTTAAAGAAGGGGACATGGTCCTAAAAATGCTTAGAGATGAAACTTTTGATCCAAGAGGGAAGATGCAGCCAAGATGGTCTAGACCTTTTATTATCAAGAAGATCATGTCAAAAGGTGCTACAAGAAATTCAGATTTGGATGGAGAAGAGATTCTTCGTCCAATCAACGTGGATAGGCTTCGAAGATATAACATTTGAAAAAAAAAAAAAAAGCCTACTAGATTGAAAACCCGAAAGGGCGACCTAGGCAAAAATTAAGGCAAAAAAATCCCACTAGATTGAAAACTCGAAAAGGCGGTCTAGGCAAAACATAAGGGAAAATACCATGGGCATGGCGAAAATTCCTATAAGCACGTCATGAGAAAATATTACATGGCATGGAAAAAAAAAAAGAAAAAATAATGACAATAAACAAAGATAAGAAATTGATGATTCTCTTATTGCTTAAATTAAAAGATAATAAACTGTTTCCATGGGGGATTTGGAACATTCTAATCCTTTATTAAATTCAAAAAGAAAAAACATGAGAATTATAAAGTGCAGAAAAGTAAAATTTAGGGTATATCAAGGTGGTCAGTCAACCTTCTTTCTTTTGTTGGACTTCTTGTAGGCTTTCTCATCTATATAAACCCACTTTATGTCAGCCTTTAGCCATTTCTTGTACCCTGAAGTTGGATGAAGGAATTAAGGAAAGCAGATGCCTTTGGTTACCATCCTTCGCGACCAAGTCTCATGGATTCTGCCTAAGATCCTCTCAGTAAATGCCAAAGTATGGAAGGAACCATCATCACTAGGAGCTCCTTGACGGTCACCAAATTGCCTTACAATACGACATGTAGAGTAGTAATAGCAACGACAGAGCTCACTAAAGGAACATAGTTATCCTTAAAGTTATAGTTGACCATGCCTGAAATACGCCACCAGTCCACTATCATTGAATATTTGAAACTTCAATACACTTCATGAATTCGGTGAACTCATCAAGGTTCATCTCCGTGAGGTTAGGCCCGCGGTCACGATAATGCTTGGGGAGGTATTGACTAGAAGGAACGGTGGGAGGATGAAGCAATTGAAGCCTCTTATATAGCCATATCTAAAAAAGAAAAGAGAGAAGAAGAGAAAAAGAAATCATGAGTAAAGAAAAAAAAAAGAAAAAAAAAGAATTTAAAGACAATATAAGAAGCCTTGATGGGTTGAACCGAAAAGCAATCCATGCAAAAATTAGAGAAGTCCCACTAGGTTGAGAATCTAGGCAAGAATTAGGAATTATACTTGAAGAAGGAGAAGGCACCCTGTAAAGAAGTTTGCTTCCTTTCTATGGACTACATCCAAGCCATTGAGAGTTTCAACCAAGATCATGCCTACAGGGCTTCCCCTCCTTAGATTGCTAACCACCTAGCACATCCTTTAATCTATGCAAACTGTCTCATGCACCAAGAAGTATCTCACAAGAAGGCACAAACAGAAAGCATTGAGATGATAAGAACGTGACCTACTAGCCATGGGAACAATCAATTAAGAGAAGTACGCAAAAAATTGAGCAGGTGTTTAACTTGCTGAACACACACTAGTGCTTAGAATACGTTAGGTAAGGATTTGGAGGCCCCCAACGGCTATTTTATACTTAAATAAGGTGGTTAGGATTATGCTGGCCCACGTCATGCATACACAGGGTCAAAACTTGTGCACGTAGGTGTGCGTATGGGCATGCAGGCACTCGTATGCGTGCTTGAAGTAAGACAGAGGCGAGTTCCTTTTCCTATTTGAAGTATGATTCCTTCCCCAAGACCTTTCCTATGATTCCCACAGCCTAAGGGACTACTTAAGGCACACTCAAGCTTAGATTTTCATGTACCAAAAACCAAGAAAAGCAAAAATTGCATAAAATTGTGTAATTATCTCCACAAGTTGTAAATTAAGTGCATGTTCTAAATACAAGCAGAAATGTAAAAGATGTTCTTAAATACAACCCAATGTCTCAAATCAAATCCAAAGTGCAGGAATACATACTAAAATAAAAAAATAAAAAATAGTAAAAAGAAAGTGATGTGTTTATGTCTGTCTGTCTACAGGATCACTAGAAACACCTCTTCCTTGGCTGATAACTGGGAGTAGTCTCTGAATTGCCATCACCATCACCATTATCATCGTCGTCGTTATCATCATCACTTGGGGGGCTAACCCTTTAGGACCATAGATTTGCATGGAATACTTAATCACCTCCAGCTTGAGGTTCTCGGCTAGCTAAACAAGCTCCTTATGCTCCTGTACAGTGGGTTAAATTGAGAAAAGAAGATAATGTTAAAACAAGTGATTGAGAGATGTAAGAAAAGAAAAGGAAGGACTATGCAAGGAGTGGAAGAGAACTCACCGCTTGTATACCCTTAGGAAAAGGGTAACCCATGACTTTTGTGTTGCGGCCCACCGCACGCTCTTGAGCAGAACCATTAGGACCGTAAGTGTAGATCGACCAAGGTAAACGAGGAGGGTCAATAGGAGCACCATCAATAAGGCTAAACGAGGAAGGTCAATAGGAGCACCATCTGTAAGAGTTTCATTTGAATATCAAGCAATGCAAAAATGAATGGAAAAAATGAGGAAAGGAAGAACACATACCACAGCAGTAAGGGAGGGCATAAGACGAGTATCACTGAACTCCTTGCAGTCCAGCTCGTCCATGACCTGCCCAGCAAAGGGGATGCCTTGCCTTCATAAGTCATACTCAACATCCGTCATGGAAAATGGGGCAAGCATGAACTCCAAAGGATCATTGAGACTTGTGGCGCATCCGCACCCATCAATTGGCAGCGTACCCTCTTCGCCAAGTAGACTGCCCTCAAGCCAGTACCTTCGAAAGGCTGGGTGATCCCAAAGGTAACAAAAGCAACTGTCTCCAAGTTCGAGTATGCAACGAGCGGAAGGCCAGCCCTTAGGTTCCATATGACTTGTGACAACATATAGGGTTAGAAGAAAGACCCTAAGAAACATGCAAGGGAAAAAATAAAAGACATTGAATTCCTAACTCACCTCATCGGAAGATAGCCCATTGAAATGAGCCCTAACCGAAGAGAAACTCTTTAGGTTTACCTCTACAACTCGAGCAATGAAACCGTATTGCACAGTTCAACGCTGAAAAGGAAAAAGTAAGATAGCATTTTGCAAGATGTTAGTTTGTAAGAAATGTAGTTGCAAGATACATAGGTGAACAATTTGCAAGATAAAGACATAGATACAGTTTGCAAGTGCATGATGTACAATTTTAGCCTAAATGACACTGGATGGATATGATTGCAATACATGAGCTAGAAAAGATAAAAGGAAGAAAGACTAACCTCAAAGGAGCTTTCAAGGCCCCACAAGCTGGCACAACATCCCCCAAATGAGTGTGTCTAAAGGAGAGTACAAATAGGCAAGACACACTTACCTCTAGTTGGTCTCCCGAGCCCCCCTAAAGTCACGAAAGGGAGCTAGCCACCTCAAAGACATCTTTGCTATCCGTTGGAAAAGAGATAAGCCCCTAGAAGGTACAACAGAAAAGGTCCTAGACATCTTGGCGCAGTCGTTGGCCTTCACTTGTGGGAGAAGTGTGTAATCCACCTTAACGTCAAGATAGCTGATCAAGTCAGTAATATACCTCCTCCTGAGCAAATCTATGCCCAATTGGATGCTCCACTCACCCTCTAAATTTTTAAGTGCCTCATTGTACCTAAGATCGGTCATGCGGTGGAAGTCATAGGGAGTCACCGTCATTTCCTTATTAGTAATATGGATGGTGTAGGTAATGTCCCACCACCTTTCAACCAAGGTTTGCACCAGAATGGTGCTAATAGATCTCTTGGGCAGCAAGTGGATGATTGGCTCAAAGCCTGTAGCACGAATGTGACCCCTAGTCTCCTTAGTAAGAATTTGATACCATGCACCCACTCAGTTGGTATTTCCTTACCAAAAAACGGGGCCGAGATTTGCAAAGAGAAGAGAAAAAGATGATGTTAGATTCACAATTAAATGAAAAATGATGTTGGGCTTACAATTGGATGCAAAAATGATAAAGAAAGATGTTAGATTTGCAATTAGGTGAGAAACAGATGAAAAAGGAGTTCAAAATATTCAAAATAGGGTTTCTGTTTGGTGACATGCGCACGCAGGCTCGTGTCTGCATATGCAGGCACTATGTATGTGCACGCAGGATGGAACCCTTATGTGTATGAACTCAAGAACAGATATGCGTATATATGAACATGCTTGTGTACACATGAAGCCTAGTTGCGTATGAATGAACACAAGCTGCGTACGCAGGCTTGAATCTGTATACGCATAAACACAGATAGAAAGTTGTTCTTTGACATTTTCAAGTATATTTCAATCAAAACTTATCATAAACATGTTCCTGCCCCTCTTAAAGTGTCAAGTTTTCATCTAAACCCATCCCACAGCAAAACCCAAGCATTTACATGTCCAAAAACAAATTACAATGGAAAATCAAAGGAAAATGAGAAAATGAGAAAAGTTTAAAAAACTTAACAATCTAGCCCTTGCAACCTCTGAGAGATGATCTTGTGGCCTGTAGGTCAGTGGAGGAGACTTAGTCAGCCTTACCGCTTCGTTCCAATGGGTGAGATTGAATGTGTCACTGGAAAGCACGTAGGAGGTTTTCTTGGTTTTAGACTTGGGTACCATTGGAGAGAATGAGAGAATTTAGGAAAGGGAGATCATTTCAGATGAGTGAGTAGAGTTAAAGGGAATGTGAAGAGATAAGGAAGATGAAGAGAATGAAAAGAAAAAAGAAACGGTTAGTAACCATTGGAGAAAAATGAAGAGGCGGGAATGCATCTGATGGCTAAACTACATGTAGTTTAGGCCCTCACTAAACAACATATAGTTTAGTAATTTTTTTTTTTTCAAATATCCCTAGTTGGTTCCTCGATGGTAGGAAGTGCAAAAGAAAATTCAAGAATACATAAAAAATGATAGAAATACCCTCAGTTGGGTAAAAGACATAAAGACCCTCAAAGCATCCTAGTGGATTGAAAGCATCAAAAACATCCTTTAGTGGATCAGAAGTCGCCAAGGAAATTCCCCCATGAGTTCAGATTATCAACCAAATCCCCAGTAAAGTACAGTATCATGGAAGTACTTCCTCATGGGTCCAAGGCACAAAGGCAACCTTCTTGTGAGTTGTGAAGAAAACTTCCCCATGGAGTTGATAATACCCCATTATGGGTACAATCAACACAAGTTCCCTAGTGAGCCATAAAGATGAAGAAGAATTTTCCTCAGTGGACCACACATTACCAAAGACTTCCTCATGGGCCAAAATCACCACTAAACTTCTCAGCAAGTTATCCATCTTTATTAAACTACATACTGTGGGCGCAATGCGTGGTTTAGAGAGTACGTCTCAGCCGAGTGGACCGGGTTGGAGAAAACACAAGGAGTCACCACCTAGTTTTATGGTCTAGGAACCATGAATATAGTGCTTTTACAAGGAAGGACTAATCTTACTACCAAAGTATGGGTTCAGAGTTTAGGTATGGTCTTGGGAAGGTGTTAAGCATCCAAAACCGCCCAACCTATGGGTCGACTTCCACTCATTGTGTCCTACATCTTAATCCTATTAAAGGCACATTCAACATTGCATCTTAACACATACACACGCTAGCATACATCTAAGCATACAACATGACACTTTATGCCAAGACCTAACATTCATCTATCATACTCATCAACCAACCCTAGCATACATCTATTATGGTAATCACATCAACCCTAGCATGCATCTATCATACATGGCATCCATTACATCCAACGTAGAAGCATGTATATATCAAACTAAGGCAAAAACATAGACATTAAACAAATCATATTATTATTCAATGCATGGCATATAGACTTGCATATACATGTTCAACAAAGGGAGATAAAGCACTCAACAAACAAATGCATGTTCATATGAATGCATGACTTATCTTACTCACTTTACTACATCTTAGAATCCATGCCATGAATGAATGGACATGTGAATGCATGTTCATGGCATTAAGCGAGAAAACATAAGAGAAAACCCTAATCTAATCAAGTTAAGGAAAAACAAACAAATAAACAAAGGAACATGGACTCAAAAGCATAAGAAATGAACAAAACAAAGGCATATCATATGAGAGAAACAAAGAAACATAAGTAGAAAACCTAACCCAGGAACATGAAAATTGAATAGAATCTAAAACAATAAATCTAGCACCTAAACATGCTCAAGCTTATAATGTAAAGAGAACCTAGACTAAACAAACATGTTATAACATAAAAGAAGCAAAGAAACAAAATTAAAAACAAGATTAAAGGTAGAAATGAAGAAAAGAGGTTAGAACATATACCTCAAAAATGAAATCTTTTTAGCTTGATTTTGACTGTTCCTCTCAGTCAAATCTATTCACAATCAAACAAAAATGATTAGTAAACTTCAAAACTTGAGGATCAAGACCATAAAAGGTCCCAATCACAATAAAATTGACTTGAAGATGTATTTTAAAAAACTTCCTCTTTGATTTACTATTTCTAGTGAATCTTAGGTTTTCTTATAGGATTTTTTTTATGTATTTTGAAAATGTGTCATGTATGATTTTATATAGTAGAAAATAGGAGTTTAGAACAGCTTTCAAATAATGTGGGATTCGTTCCAATCCTCAATATTAATACAGAAAAGTTGTCTTTCATAGCTTTCATAGATTTATTTTCTCATATAAAATTATACTTTCCATTTTAACACCACTCAAGTAAATTTGTAATCTGATTGAGCCATAAACCAACCATGGGCCTTAGAATTTCAGTATCATTGGGGAACAGGGGCTCAAGTTGTAAAGGGTAGAAAATGCAGTGTCTACAGATGCCCCTCTTTTGATTTATGAGCTTCGCTAACGGAATCAAAATAATAAGAGACAAAATATTTTGTTTCAACGTACAACTCGGGCCCAACCTACACATATGGCACACAACACGCATACATGGGGCGGGGTGCCACTCCGTAGAGTTACATAGGGTTCATACGACCGAATTCTCACCTTTGTTGCTCAGGAATTAAGCAACAATAGGTTCACTGTTGTTCCATTTTCAAGCAAAAGGCGAGTGACTCACTATCCTAGAGTCACTTCAACAGGAAAAAAAAGGCCAATGGCCGCAACCATCAACCAAGCAAACAAGGTACTTTTATGAGCTTAAAAGGATATATCTGTAGTGTCTATTTGGGGCTCTTGCATCAAACTTCTTCAGTTGGCTTACACCTTTGGGTAATACTCGTCTTCCCCATCTCTGTCTCTACTTGTTTTGGTTAGGCTCTTGCCTCGAGGTGACCTTATTCTTTGTCTCTATCTCTACCTCTTTTACTGTGACTGCATATTCAATTCCCTTGAGATATATGCATAAGTTTTGTGTGATGTGCCTACATGTTCAATTCCTAAAGGATATGTGCACAAGTTCTTCATTCTAACTTTGCTTGATTGGTATGTGGCTTGTGCCTGCATATTCAATTCCCGTAGGATATGTGTACAAATGGCCTTGGTGTTCTGACCCACGAGGGAATCTCAAGTGTAGAATCCAATAGGGATGATAAAAAACTCACTGGGGAGTATGATCTGCTGAGAAGTTTTGGTGACTCACGTGGGAGCCTCCTTGGTATGTAGCTTATTGGGGATGGTAAATTGCTGAAAAGTGTGTTGGTGATTGTGACTGTTGATACTGTATTTTGTCCGCCATCGATTTGCGTGTCGGACCTCGAAAAATCCAAAAATATCATTTTCTCTCTACGAGGCCATGAGAACATCTATAGTGACGTGGCAAAACCCGTTCGTGCACTAAAGCACCCGAAGTTCCTTTTTCAGCCAAAATGACCAAAATGCCCCTTGTTGGCCATAGGGTTGACCGAAGATCAAATGAGGTCCAAACTTCCACAAAACATGTTTTTCATAGCATTACACCAAGCTTGAGCTTCTCGAAGATTTTTAGCAAATTTGACCAAATTTGACTCGAAGTTAATTTTGGGTAGGCCCAAAAACCCTAATTTTGATCCGGCTACTAAAACGGATTGAAACCAATGCCATTATGAATATCATCAAATTCTTGTTCCAACGATCATTCATAGGTCAAAATCAGAGTTAGAACGACCGAGATATCACAAAAATCCGGATGATGTACTGATCGCTACACCACAAACTTCCGAGAGCCATAACTTTTGATCTGGCTGTTCGATTTTTGAGTTCCATACCTTTTTAGAAACTAAAAATGAAGATCTATCCAAGGGTGTCAAGATCAGCCCTATTAGAGGTGGTTTGAGGCCGGTGACCCTTAAATGGTTGCTGGCAACCCTACAATGGCTGCCGCCTCGAAAAACGCACTTGGGGCTATAAATAGCCCTAGGCACCCATCAGACCTAGGGGGACACACATTTTTTCTAAAATTTGCTCTTTGCCCAGTTCCTCTCTACATTTTTTCTCTTTTCCAAATACCAAAAAAAAAAAAAAAAAAAAACACTCCAAAAAACATATCAAAATCTCTTGATTCTTCCCTTTTCACCAAGAACTCAAGGTATTACTTTTGCACCCAATCTTCTTTTCCTTGGTTCTACACTTGGGATTTGGGGTTTAGGGGTGTGGATGTAGCTTTTTTAGCTATCATCCACAACCCTAACCTTCTAGATCTCTTTTCTAGCATTTATCTTTCTTTTTACTAGAATAATATGTTTTATTACTTTCTTTAACATGTTTCTTGCTTTATCTTGTTTCTAGCATTTTTTAGATTAGATCCATGTTCTTTTATGCTTGTTCACATGTTTATTTCTCCCGATCTACATGCTTAGGGTTTTATGCCATGTTTCCTTTGTTTCGTTCCTCTCTTTGCTTTGCATTGATGTTAGGGTTATGTGCTCACATGCTTGATATCATGTTTATGGTTATGCTTTGCTTGGATCTATGTGTTTGTATGCCTTTTGCCACGTTTTACGCTTAGATCCGCATCCGTACATGCTTATATGCTTGGATTCATGTTCTTCCATGTCTATGCGCTAGCTTTCATATTCCCACACATGTGTTGCCATGCCTATGCCTAGATCTATGTCTATGTACTTAAATCTATGTTTTCATAAGCTTGTGTGCTCAAATCTATGCTCTGCTTGCTTTATGCCATCTTCCATGTGATTGTGCACTCCATGCCATGTTTGTGTGCTTAGGCCTAGGCTATGTTTATCTTGCCATGTGCTATTGTAGTCCTTTTCATGCCATGTTTGTGTGCTTAGGCCTAGGCTATGTTTATCTTGCCATGTGTTATTGTAGTCCTTTTGTCAATTTACCTTTCTTTTTTGTGTTTTGGCCTATTGGTTTGGACTTGATCTAGACCCTATTGTCTTTGTCACTGCACGTACACCTTGGCCCATATCAAAGGGTTTGGATCATCCTTATTTGCAAGTCTATGCTTGCTTGCTTCTATGCTTTATGCTTGTGTTATCCTCTCTTGTTCTAGGCTCTGCCACGTTTGACACCCTTAGCGGGTTTGTGGTTGTGCGGTTACATCGAACGCCCATGATGCCTTGTTTGGATGTAATCATTCAGGATGCATCACCATGATGTCAGTTGCTTGGCACATACCTCTCCCCTTTTCCACTCCATGCGATGATATGCTTGTCATGCTTGTTTGCACCATTCGTTGGCTTTCTACATATCTTTACATGCTTGCTTACATGTCTATGCATGAGTCTTGCTTGCTAGTGTGTCGCCCATGCTTTAACACAATGAAGCTATAGACATCCGATCTAAACCTACATTTGTCCCTCGCGAATACCACACTTTTTTGTTTGCTATCTTGCCTTGTTTCCCTTTTTGCACACATCTTGGTTTCTAAGTTTGCCATGTCTATCTTGTTTATCTGCTTTATGCCTTTCTATTGTGCTCTTTGTATCTTTTCCTTACATGGCTTGTCTACTGGTTTCTTGTATTTGCCTTTGCATGTACGCACATGGAGTGAAGATGCATGGAGCTAGGGCACGGTCTTCCAGGCACAAGCAAAAGGAGCGAGGATGCAAGCACACAAATATGAGCCAAGCGGCTGTAGTCAGTAGGTTTAGGAGTTTAGCTTTTCCCTTCGGTTATGTACTCTTTTAAAACCCTTCCTTCCTCCTCCTTTCTCCCTTAGATGATTTGTATTAGGTATATCATGCCTTGTACCATTCGTCCTCATCTCTAGAGTATGGCAACCCCTGTTTACTTTCATGCACCTATATTTTGGACCATGCTCTAGAGATGTAAGCATTTACTTTATTGCTTTGTGTGCTTGTATTGTGCATGATGTATATATATATACACCTGCTAGCCCCCCTCCGGTGCGATTGTCACAGTTCGTGTCACCTAAGGCAAGCGATGCCTAATTTCTGCAGTGAAAGTAAGGTGACTTGTCGCCAAATTTTTGTTGTGGAAATCTGGTATTTTGCTTGAATGCCTTAGGAAATCATAGATTAGGACCACACCCATTCAAAAGTTAAAACTTCAAAACCCCCATGCATGCAAAGCCCCGAAAGCCAACGCCGAAATCATGTTTTTACTGCCAATCTCCAAAAATTAAGGTTTTATAAAAACAAATGACTGTCCTTGAATAGGTGTTGTGGGGTGCTTAACACCTTCCCTACATGTAACCAAACTTCTAGACCTAAGAATCAAGATTTTTTTTGTCATCCATATTAGATTAGGAGAAATTACCTTTTTCTTAGCCTAGGATTGGTAATAAAATCAACTAGAAATAGGTGAACAATCACACCTTAGAAAAACCCAATGATTGATGGCGATTTCACTTACCTTTGGTAATCCTTTAAAATTTGGCCCAGATTCCTACCATAACACCAAAGGTGACCTATCTTCCTCCACCAAGAGAGAGAGCACCCGAAACTCCGCATGAAACACACGTACATACACATCGAGAAAGGCCCTCCAACAAGGCCCTACGCGCATGGAAGCTATCGCCACGGCGGGTGGTCTAACGAAGGCACTGCGACAACAGTTTTTCCACTTAGTCAGTCGAGGCTGGGCATTAACAGTGACCTGCAAGGAAGTCTTTGATAACGTGTGGTCCACTAGGGAAAATTCTTCCTTTTCTTTATGGCTCACTGGGGAGCTTATGTTGGTTCTACCCACGAGGGGGTCCTATCTGCTCCATGGGGAAATCTCTTCACAACTCACGAGGGGGTTGCTTTTGTGTCTCGGACCTGCAAGGGAGTCCTTCCTTGATACTGTACTTTATTGGAGATTTGGTTAATGATCTGAACTTACGGAGGAGTTTCCTTGGTAACTTTTGATCCACTGAAGGATGCTTTGGATACTTTTTGTTTATTAGGGATGCTTTGAGGATCTTTGTGTGTCCTTTAGCCAACTGAGGGTATTTCTATCATTCTTGATAATGTTTTTGAATTTTATTTTGCTCTTCCTACCTTCTAAGAACCCATTGGGAATATTTGAAATTTTTTTCTTACTAAACTACGTGTAGTTTAGTGGGGGTCTAAACTACGTGTAGTTTAGCCACTAGGTGTGTTCCTGCTCCTTCATTTTTCTTGAACGGTTACTAACCGTTTCTTTTTTCTTTTCATTCTCTTTATCTCCTTTATCTCTTCATATTCTCTCTAACTCTCTGACTTCCATCTCCCCTCTTTACAAAACCCTGCCTCTCTCTTATTTACCTTCACAATCTGATTCCTTTCTCTCAAATCTCCTTATTTGAAACTCTCTCCCTCTTCAAGCTCTTTCACTTTCTCCATGGTACCCAAGTTCAAGAAAACTTCCTACGTGTTCTCTAGTGATTCATTCAACATCACGCGTTGGAATAGAGCGGTGAGGCTAAATAAGTCCCCTTCATTGACATACAAGCCATAAGATCATCTTTCGGAGGATGCAAAGACTGGATCAGTAAGTTTTTCAAAATTTTCTCATTTTCTCATTTTCCTTTAATTTTTTGTTTTAATATATTTTTGGACATGTAAATGCTTGGGTTTTGCTATGGGATGGGTTTAGAAGAAAACTTGATACCTTAGGAGGGGTAGGAACATATTTAGGATGAGTTTTGATTGAAAGATACTCGAAAATGTCGAAGAACGATCCACTGTCTGTGTTCATGTGAACGCGGACTCGAGCCTACGTATGTAACTTACATTCATGCATGCATGACCAGTGTTAATGCATACACAGATTTGTTCATGCATACGTATGTCTGTTCTTAAGTCCTCGTGTATGTAGTTTCCAACTTGCACCTATTGCCTGTGTACGTGGACATGGGGTTGCGTGCACATTTCTCTAGTCATGAACCCGATTTTTAATTCTGTTTAATCTATTTCTCATCCTAATGCAAATGTAACACCATTTCTTCATCTTTTTGCTAGCTTTGTCCCATTTTCAGGCAAGGGAAGCACTAATCACGTGGTAGCGTGGTACAAGGTGCTTACTATAGAAACGAAGGCCTACATTCGTGCAACAGGTTTCGAGCTGATTTTCTGCTTGTTACCGGAGTGGTTTACTAGTGCCATTCTAGTGCAAGCTTTGGCTGAGAGGTGGTGGGACACTGCCCACACCTTCTATATTGTTGACAGGGAGATGATTGTGATTCCCCACGACTTCCACCATATGACCGGCCTTAGGTGTGATGGGGCTTTCATAAACTTGGAGCGCGAGTCGGGGGTTCAGCTAGGCATAGAATTGCTCAGGAGGAGGTACACCACCGAGATGTTCTACTACTTCGACATCAAGGTGAATTATTGGCCTTTCCCATAGGTGACAGCCAATGACTATGCCAAGATGGCTAAGGCCTTCTTGCTGTACCTCTTAGAGGCATATCTCTTCACCAATGCAGGGTAGACCATGTCTTTGAGGTGGTTGGCCCATTTTCCGTGACTTTGAGAGGGTTGGGATCCCAATTGGGAGCAAGTGTGTCTTGCCTACTTGTACTCTTCCCTAGACATGCTCAGTCGAGGGCTTTTACGCCAACTAGTGAGGACTTGGGAGCTCCGCAAGGTTAGTTTCTTTTCCCTTTTCTTTTGTAGCTCTTGTACTTTTCATTCGTATGTCATTAGGCTAAATTGTGCATCATGCTCTTGTAAACTATTTTCATGTTTCCATTTTGCAAACTATTCAAATTTGTTCATATATGTATCTTGCAAAACTATCATCTTGCAAACTGTTCATATCTGTATCTTACAAACTGTACCTATTAATCTTGCAAACTATTAGTTGGTAACTGTCACTTTTTAAATTGTATCCATTATCTTTTCAACATTGGGTCGTTTAATACGATTTTATTATTCGCGGTGCAAATGTATATCTGAAGAGCTTCTCTTCGGTCAAGGCTCATCTCGGTTGGCTATCTTCTGATGAGGTAAGTTGGGATTTTGGTGCATTTTTCCATTTCTTTTACATGTCTCTTAGGGTTTTTCTTCTATTACCATGTATGCTGTTACAGGTTAACTGGAGTCCTTGGGTTGGTGCCCTTGCTATCGTGGACCCGAACTTGGAGGCCTCTGCCATTGTCCTCTCTGGGATCACTTAACCTTTCAAGGGTGCTGGCTTAAGGTGCTTTATCTGGCGGAGAGGGTACGTTGCCAGCTGGTGGGTAAGGATGCCCCACAGGTTCCAATGGACGAAGTCACCACCAATCATTTGATTTTTCTAAGATGTGATTGGTCACTAGACTCTATTTGATTTTATTACCGATCTTATGTTAAGAAAAATGTTGTTTTTTCTAATCTAATATGGATGGACAAAAAATCTTGATTCTTGAGTTCGGAAGTTTGGTTACGTGCGGGGAAGGTTTTAGGCACCACACAACGCCTGTTTGAAGATAGTCCTTTGTTTTAATAAAATCATAATTTTTGGACATTGGCAGTTGAAAACAAGCTATTAGCATTAGCTTTTGGGGTTTTAAATGTGTTAGGCTTTAAAGTTTGGTTTTAGAATAGGTGTGGTCCCAATCGATGCTTTCCAAGTATTTTTGAAGTCATTGCTAGATTTCCACGGCGAAAATTCGGTAGCATTTTGCCTTAATTTCATGGCGGAAATTTGGTAGCGCTTTGCCTCATATGTGTCATAACACACTAAACGCTTTTCTCATCAAGCTTTTGATGTGAGAGTACGACAATAGGGATGCCCCATTTTCATGGTGAAAATTAGGCAGAGTTTTGGGTTTGGTGCGCTATGGCGCATCGGTAGGGTTTCGCGTCTGTGTATACGGCACATTTCGACATGTTTGCACCATGACGAGTCGACGCCCTCCAAAATGTTAAACATGTTGATATGTGTTGCATACATGGGGAAACCAATGTCACTTGGTGACATGGATTAAGACAATCATATCGCAATGATCATGCACACAATATAGCATGGATATGCACCTACGGCAATCGCCTTGAGCACATACCCATACTACAAGGTCAAGAGCTCTAGTGACTAGAGAGGGTCGCTCACTTAGTCATGAGAGTCCATCATACAAAGTGCACAATCACCCATACACACATAGGTAGATATATGTATATATATACATGCATCATGCATAATACTATCACATAGAGCGGGAAAGTAAACCATACATTGCCAACATTCCAAGGGCATGGCCTAACAAGGTACAGGAAATGTAAAATAGACATTGCCATACCCAGGGAATGCGGCCCAAGCAAGGAGCAAGAAAATAAAAGGGGTACATGGATGGGGACCCTAATACATGCTCTAGAGAAGAGGCTTAAGGAGAGGGAAAGAAAAAACCGCTCTAGAGGGGCTAGGCCCCCTAATCTATTGATTATTGCCCCTTGTGGGCTTGCATCCTTTTGGTTGCATCCTTGCCCTTTTTGCTCGAGCCTAGGAAGCTGCACCCTTGCTCCAAGTATCCTCGCTCTATGTATGTACATGCAAAGACAAAAAAAATAAGCCAACAGACAAGCGAAGAAGCAAACAAAGGAGATAAGGAGAGCATGCAAAGAACATACTACCAAAGAAAGCCAAACAGGGGCAAATAAATCATGCCAAGCATATGAAAGAGCAAACAAACATGTTATTAAACAAAATGGGGTGTCTTAGGAGGACAAATGTAGGTTTGGATAAAGTGTCCATAGTTCCATTGGATTGGAGTATGAACGATGCATAGACTCATGCATGAACATGTAAGCAAGTGTGCAAAGATGCAAAGAAGCAAAGAAAGCCAAACTGGTGGCACTATGCAAGCAAGGCAAGCATATCAACATCGCACGAAGCGGACAAAGGTGTAAAGCAAGTACACTGACACCGCGAAAGTGTATCTCACAAGTGGTCAAATCCAAACAAACCTTAGGAGGAATGGATGTAACCACCTAAGCACAAACCCACAGAGGGCATAAAGCATGGAAAAACCTAGATCTAGAAAGGCTAACATGGAGATAAAGCATAAAAGTAAGCAAGCAAGCAAACATCGTGATAATAGCTTAATTTTGCATATTTATATCATTATTAGAAAAACATTATCATACTTATTTTGAGTTAATTCATGCATTTTGTAATTGATTTTGGAATAATACTAAATAATTAATTTTGTGCTCAATTGAATTTTAATGCGTGAATTTGTCTTCTATAGGATAATGAAATTAAATAAGTGAATTTGTGCAAAGAAGAAAGCTAATGAATTTTAATTTTATAAGGGCCATGATGAAGTCAAAGAAAGTCAACCCAATTAAATTCAAGTCCAATTAGAGTAAGAAATCAAAGGAAATTTGCACCTAATCCAATTCTAATTCGGATTTGGATTCCAGTTTGCGCAACAGTTAGTATTTGGAGCATAACTTTCAGGTCAGATGTCCAATCGAGATGGTTCTAATTGAGTTGGAAATCTAACTTAAAGTGCTACAACTTTGTAGTTTACGAGAAATTATAGAGTTGTGGACAAGTGATGTGATCTATTATTCCATTAAAAAACTACTACTTATTTAAAATTGTCTAGTCAATTAATTTCTATTTAAATTTTTTTTCTAAATAACAAATTTAAACAGTCGAAAATCATTCAGTGGAATGGTATACTAAATCATCTTATAATTTCTCCAGACGAAGCCTCAAACTACCCAAGTTACTGTCTGCAATTGTCTAGTCTACTCTCTCGCTCCTGGCGCTGCCAGTCACTGATAAGCGGTAGCAGTTAAGAAGAGAGGAAGCTTTGAAAAACACAAATTTCAATTTCAAAATCCAACAATAATGAGAAGGTACTACAACGACACTCACAATCAATCTCTCCAATAATATAATAGTGAGATTATTATGATCATAATGATGATTGGCAGGCTAGGGCATCATCGGCTGCAGCACCCGAAGCAAGGAGGAGGATTGAAGAACATGATGGGGAGGTTATCCATCGCGGTGGTGGTTCTCTTGATCTGCACCGTTTCCTTGCTACTTTCATTTTCCTCCACCTCCACCAAAGCCGATTCTCGATCCGCTGCCTATCGCTCCCAGGTTTAGATCGTTTTTTTTTTTTTTTTTAATAAATTTTCTTGCTACTCTAATAGTTGATTATGACTTGTTAAGAATTTGCTCTTTTTGTATTCCTGTTTCAATCAGATTAATATAGAAGAACTTTGGAGAAGCGCTGATTTTGGTGGTTGGAGGCCATCTTCTGCTCCACGATCTGATTGGCCTCGTACTTACTTTTCATTTTCTCAAACAATATTCCGCCTCAATTTTATGGTTTTTTTTTTTTTTTTTGGTGCTAAACTTTTTTAGGCTTCAGATTTTGAATTTTGTACATTGTGGCAGCTCCTCCAGCTCCAAGTGAGAGTAATGGCTATCTACGTGTTCGCTGTAATGGTGGTCTGAACCAGCAACGTAGTGCGGTTGGTATCCTTTTCCCTGCTGTTGGATCCTTATAATTTTCTTGTATTGGGACAAATATAATAGCTCTATTTTTTTTTTTTTTGGTGTCAAACAAAAAAAGTGAACTAAATGCCTTTTTAGATGATTAGTGAGGCTACTCAATTTTTATTTAATCATGTAAATTAATGTGTACTCTTTTGGATGTTGTTAGATTTGTAATGCGGTCCTTGCTGCACGAATCATGAATGCTACACTAGTGCTACCTGAGTTGGACGCAAACTCCTTTTGGCATGATGATAGGTATCTATTTTCAAATAGTTGTATCTAGTATTGCTTCAAATTGATGCAATCTGTTTGGTCTGATTTATTTCTTCTTATCATTGCTGTACTATTCACCTATTCTTTGAGTCAATACTTCAGAAAATCTTGTGTTTTTTTTCCCCTCTGAAATCTGAATATGTCAATACGAAGTGGGCCAACAGTGTACAGTAAGCATGCAGACATGTATGCATGAACACCAATTAAACAAATTGATTCCTGAAAAATCTCCTAATCAGCCTGCAATAGTTGCAGGTTAATCTAAGAGGGCCCCCAAATGGAGGACTCCATTTGCATATACTGTTTGAAAATCTGGAGAAGTTAAGACCAATTAAATTCAAGTCTTTAGTTTGATATAGAATTTTAGCACCTAACAAGAAAGAAGAAGAAGAAGAAGAAATAAAAGCCTACTAACAAGAATAAAAATTTATGAGAATCCACAATTACAAAAGAAGCCTCCTAACGACTTCCAAATGAAGGAGAATAAGAAATGACAAACTACAAGCACTCATGTATTTAAACCCTTAAAAGGAAAATACTCTATGAAAGGTATTGTCCAAAATTGCTATCTTAAGTGGTTTTTGCAACGCAAAGAAGGAAGTATTAGAACCATTAGTGCTATTTTTAATATCTTAAGCCATATATTTAATTTCATTATGTTCATGAATTGGTATCTACCTAGTTATAATTTTATGTTTAATCTCATTCAAATAATGCAATCAACTTTAACAAATGGATATTTAATGATATGGAGCAATACTTTTGCAAGGTAAGTCAAGTTTCTTTGTAATTAATATTTTTATTTTTTTTTAAAATAAGTAATAAAATTGTATAAATCAAGAAAAAACAAGTTGCCCAAGTATACAGGAAATATACTGGGGTAAAAAATTAGGTACAAAAGTTACATAAATCTAATAAATCAACAATAGAAAATAAAGAAAGGTTCCTTATGTCTGACAACCAATCCAATAAGGTTCTAAAAAAATAATTTGAGACCAAGCATAGAATTTTCGGTGTCGTCAAAACTCTTGCTACTCCTTTCCTTCCAAATGCACCACATCAAGCAATGGGGGATAATCATCCAAATATGACTATTCTGGTGACAACCAAAGCGACCTTGCCAACAAGCGAAAAACTCAACAACAGATTTTGGCATCACCTAATGAACTCCAAACAAACCCAAAATCATGGACCATAAGTCTGAAGCAATAGAGCAATGTAGCAAAAGGTGATCAACAGATTCACCATTACATCTACACATATAACACCAATTTGTAATCCTTATCTTCCTCAACCTTAAGTTTTCAATCGTCAAAATCTTACCCAAAGTAGTAGTCCATACAAAAAATGCTACTCTCAATGGAGCCTTTGATCTCCAAATGATTTCCCAAAGGAAAGTCTAATCACTGGTGCTTGGAGGGGCACCTAGAAGATGGTAAAAAGTACCAACCTTGAAGCCCTTTTTCTGATCTGGTTTCCAGCACATCTTATCCTCCCCAATCCCCCTAATTACCATATCATAAATGATATCCATAAAGGTCATCAAAGATTCCAATTCCCAGTCTTGAATGGCCCGTACAAAGTGTAGATCCTTGTGAAGAACCCCATTAGTGCTAGCCTCCTAATTATGTCAAATCCTAAATAACTTGGGATAGCAAACAGCAAGAGAGCTCTCCCCACACCATCGAAGTTTTTATAATAGTCAATATTTGATGAATGCAATTTTTTTTTAGTGTGTTTTATTTATTTATTATTATTATTATTTAATGTTGAATAGGGTTTGAAAAGCTTGAATATCAATGGATGCAAGAAATTGGAACTGATCAAATTTGAAATTTCTGTTTGCTTCTAAAATGGGTTCTTTGGGGCTGGCTCTAGTATCCATTTGATGGCTAATCATTGGGTAGAACTTGGGGGGTTTTAAGGGTTTCAAAGGATGTAAGAGAAGGGGTATGGTTTTGCCTTTGAATTTTGAGATGCTTCATGCAGATTTCAAATATATGTGTGATACTGCTCAAATTGAAAATTTATTATGATCTGTCAAATAGGCTTTTTGGGAGATGACGCAACCATAGCGTGATTAGGAAAAAAATTTCTTCTTTTGATGCTTAAAATTAAGGCAAAACCCAAGAATAATTGTCCATGGTAGTTAAATTTCATTAGGTTTTTAGTATTTTATTTTATGTTTATTTGGTTTTTCTGTAGTGAAGGGTATTTTTGCAATTCTGTAATTGTCTTTGTGGTCATAGTTGTAGGCCTTAAGTTTTGTTTTATTGATAGGTAAACCTTAGTTTATGGGTCTTTCTGTCTAGGCTTTTGTTCAATTCAATTAGGATTTGGTTGAACAGTCAAAGCAGGAGTTTTAGTTCTATTAGGCAAAGTTAAGATTTATGAGTGTGTATATATATATATATATAAGTGTGGTATTATACTAAAATAAGAGAGAGTTGGTTAATAAAAATATTGAATGCATATTAAGCCATGTTGGTGTTTTTGTTCTCTCTCTCCAGTGTAGTCAAAGGTGAGCCGGGCACTTGCCTAGGTGCCTGGGTGAGGCGAGGTGCCACTAAGGTGCCTTAAAATGCTCTAAGGTGAGGCGCTTTTAGTGAGGTGCTCACCTTTAGAGCCTAGGCAAGCAAGGCGGGCTGCCTTAAGCCATGAAAAAGGCGCTAAGGCAAGCGCCTCAAGTTTACTTATTTATTTTTATAGAAGTTTGTTGTGAAACCTATTTTTAGATTATTAATTTCAAAAGGCATGTTATAAAACCTATTGTTAGTTAAATTAATTTACAAATTTGTTTTGTAAGACTTATTGTTATATAGAAGCTTGATGTAAAATGTATTGTTAGAACTAACTTTTTTTTTTTTTTTGATAAGTAATAAGTTTTATTGATATCAAAAAAGGAACACCCTAGTACACAGGGAGTGTGCAAAGGGTCAACAAATCAAGTACACAAATTACAAGAATCAAGGAAATCAATGAAAGAAGGGAATGATTGGTTTAATCTATAACAGAGCCTAAACCATTTTAATCCTATTTTGAAATAATTTGATAGACCTAATTTCTTCATGCTACACATTGAAAAACACTTCATTATAATATTATAATACACTAGGTACATATGATTTATGTTCTATATGTATAATAAATATATTAAGAATTTGGTGCCTTGCTATACTTGGGCTAGCGCCTTTTTGTAGCCTCACGCCTTGGGCGATGCAAGGCCTTGGCGCCTTAAGGTTGCCATTCGCCTTTGACTACCTTGTTTCTCTCCATATTACCTCTCTATTTCTCTTTTGTTTAATGTTCTCTCACTTTCCAGGTCATTGTTTGGGGTACTGTTCATAGATATTGTTCACGTGCACTTATAGATTATGGGCATATTCGTTTTCAAAATCTTTTCAATGCCTTTGTAACCCTAAATCAAATCTTTTCTTGTCCTTACTAAAGCCGTAATTATTCTTGAATCCTAACACTTTTTTCTAAAAGTTCTAAATCCTAAATCCACAAATCATCATAAACCACAACCACATGTGAGTAAATTCTCCAACTTATCATACANTACAGTTGTTTCTCTATTCTAATAAATGGCTCTCCTTGTGGGTTTTTTAAGAGTTCCAAGGGGTTGATACAAGGTAACCCATTGTCCCCTTTGCTGTTTGTACTGGTTATGGAAGCTTGGGAGAATTTGGATAAAGCTATCTATGATGGTCACATGTTAGGCTTTGGTGTGGGTCCTGTAGAGGGAAGATCATTGGCAGTGTCTCATCTTCTCTTTGCGGACGACACTTTAATTTTTTGTGGTGCTGATCTGGATCAAGTTTTGTTTCTCCGTATGATCCTTTTTTGGTTTGAGGCGGTCTCTGGCCTAAAGATAAATTTGGGTAAGTTAGAGTTGGTTCCTGTTGGTATGGTGCATAATTTGGACTTATTGTTGAATGTCCTTGGATGTAAACAAGGTACTCTTCCAATGAAGTATTTGGGTCTTCCTTTGGGAGCTAAATTCAAGGATAAGGCAATATGGAACCAAATTCTGGAGAAGATAGAATGGAGATTAGCAAGATGGAAACGTTTGTACTTATCCAAGGGAGGTAGAGTCACTTTAATTAAAAGCACTCTATCTAATTTACCCACTTATTTTCTATCTCTATTTCCTAGTTAAGGATTATTATAGTCTCTTAGTGGGCTCTAATGACTATTGCTTTCCTTGGAAAAGTATTTAAAAACAAAAGATTCCCTCTCAAGTAGCTTTCTTTGTTTGGATTGCTGCTTTAGGGAAGTGCTTAACGATTGACAATTTACTAAAAATGAAGGTTTGGATATTGGATTGGTGCTACATGTGCAAGTGTAATGGTGAATCGGTTGATCATCTTTTTCTTCATTGTCTGGTTGCAATGGATTTGTGGGCTATGGTGTTTGGATTGTTTGGAGTGAGCTGGGTTATGCCACAATCTGTAGTGGGGCATTAAGCATGTTGGCAAGGCAGATTTGGTTGTCATCGAAATGGGTATATGTGGTTGATTGTTCCCCATTGCTTATTGTGGTGTCTTTGGAGAGAGAGAAATAGTAGGTGCTTTGAAGATAAGGAGAGATCAATATCAAACTTGAAGCTATTTTTCTTTAGAACTTTAATGGATTGGTTGGCTGCTTTGTGGAACCAATCATTTTTATCTTTTCTTGATTTCCTAGATTCTTGTAATTTTTGTTCTTGATTGTTTAACTCCTTGTACACTCCCTGTCTACTAGGGTGTTCCCCCTTTTTTGATATCAATAAACTTATTACTCATAAAAAAAAGTTTTAATTTAAATAAGCATTTTTCTTATCAAACATTGAAGTGGACAGCAATGTTTTCTTGTTTCATGAGTTGGGGGGGGGGGGGTGTGAAAGAGATAGAATCTATAAAATCTACAATAGAAACGAAGAATTTGAGAGCATTCAAACAAGGTGCACACACAATTTTTATCTCAATAATGGAGACCTCCACTCCACTCCACTCCATTAAAGCCACGATTATTCCTCTCCCTCCAAAATTACTAACAAATTCTAAACAAATAAGCTATCATGAGTAACAAACCAATTCCTCCATCCAAACAACAAACCACCACTCTCTTAGGCATTACCCAATGAACCCCAAACAGTGCAAAAACAACAAGACCACAACTCATGGGCCACATCATAGTTCATCTCAACAAAAATCCACAGGTTGACTGCTACTTGTACAAATACAGCACCAGTGTATGAGAGAATGGAGATACCTCTCCTAATAAGGTTATCAACTGTTAAAATTTTCCCTACTTTTTTTTCTTTGGATAAGAATTAAGACTTTCCCTACTTTCCACACAAAAAGGAAAAATTCTCAGTCTAAAGGAAGGCTAACAACATTAGATTTTTCCATAGACAAACAAACCCTCATAGGTGAATGGTTAACTATGAGAAGGAAGATGAAGTTTTTTTTTTGGATAGGTAATAAGTGTAATATTATTAAAAATAAAAAGGGAAAAAAATATAGGGTGTTCACAATGGAGAACAACAAAAGACAACAGAAAACATAGAAATCAAGAATCTATTCTAAGGGAAGAAATAAATTCCATGATAGAAGAACACTCCGAAAGACCCCAACACCTAGACCAATAAAAGAAAGTCTGCTAGAACAAATGTTGCAATTGAACCAAGGATTTCTTAGTATTTTTGAAAGTGCAATGATTCCATTCCATCCAAATCATCCACGTCAAACATCATGGGACCAAATTCCAAATATCCAAATTATGTTCCCAACCCATTGCCACCAACAAAATAATAAACTAACTACTGAACCTGGCATAACCCAATGAATCCCAAAAATATGAAGCAGATACACCCACAAAGTATGAGTTGTAGGACAAAGAAGAAGGAGATGAATCACATTTTCCTCATTGCAGCCACACATACAACATCGATTTGCTAGAGAGAGACCCCTAAGCATAAAATTATCCAATGAATAATTTGAGAATAAGCTGTTTTCTACATAAAGAAAGCCGCCATTTTAGAACCTTTACTTTCCAAATGCCCTCACAAGGAAATAAGGACGTAGGAACATCCCAAATCTCCTGATAAAAGCACCGAGTATCTAACTTCCGGCTTCCATTAAAGCACCAAGGTAGATTGTCACTCCCAACACCCCGAAGAATTCGAAATTGTATAAAATCAAGAAAACAGAAAGCATACTTCAACTCTCAATCATGAAAATCCCTATAAAATCTAAGTTCCAAACTCTATCAATCCCATTTGTCTAACCCAAAACCTAAGAAATACAAGCTTCCTTATTATCTGAAGACTCGTATAACTAAGCGGAGAGGATAATAAGTGGATTGTCACCAACCTACCTATCATGCCAAAATCGGATATGAGTACCATCACTCAGTACTCACCCACCATGAAGGCCAACTACTTAGTAAAACTCTCCCACCCTTCACTAATACTTCACCATAGACCACAACCATGTTCTCTCCTGCATACTTTAAAGTACTCCACCCCCCTTTGCCCTCTCCATATTTAGTAACAATAACCCTCACCACAAATGAGTAACTTCATTGCCAAACCTCCATAACCATTTCCCTAATAATGCTTGATTAAAAGACACCAACTTCCTGATCCCCAATCCGCCCAACTCATAAGGTAAGCAGACCTTTTCCCAAGCCATCAAAGAATACTTGAAACACTCCTCTTTGATGAACCCCATAAAAAATTTCTTTGAATCCTTTCTATTCCAGCAGCCACAGCTTTATGAATGGTAAATAGCGAAAGATAGTACGTTGGCAAACTTGAAAAGGTACTCTTCAACAAAGTAAGTCTACCACCCTTTGATAAATAGAGTCACTTCCAACTTGATAATTTGTTCTCCATCTTTTCTAGGATAAAATTCCAAATAAAGGCTATCTTATATAGAGTACCCAAAGTCATTCCCAAATATTTCATTGGCAAACTACCCACCCTACAACGAAGGATAGTAGCCAAAGCATCTAGATTCCTTACCTCCCCAACAGGAACAATCTCACTTTTTCCCACATTAACTTTCAAACCTGTACAAGCTTGAAAACAAGATAAAGCCAATCTAATAGACAATTTCTCCCTAGAAGCATCACAAAATAAAATAGTGTCATTAAAAAGAGAAGATGAGAAATATGAACACCAGTAGAGTTAATTAGTCCTACATGAAAGCCACAAATGAGACCGTTGTCCTCAGTTTTCTTCGGAATCTTGCTTAAGACCTTCATAATCAAAAGAGAAGAGGGGACAACGGATTACCTTGTTTCAGACCTCTAGAACTTCCAAAGAGACCAGCAGAAGATCCATTAAACAATACTAAGAAACGAATAGTAGTAATAAATGCCTTAATCCACCCCCTCCATCTCACCCCAAAACCCATCCTACCCAAAAGATAGAACTAGGCACACCTGGTGAAGGACACTTCAATCTACAATCAGGACATTCATTGGCAATAAGCACAGAATCCAAAAATTTTCTACCACCAGCAAAAGAATTTTGAGACTAAAAATTGAGTTTGACTAACACCATCCTCAATCTAGTAGCCAAAACCTTAGACAACAACTTGTACACACTGCCCACATGCCCATATGACTAATAGGCCGAAAATCCTTAATACTCAAAGCATTATACTTTTTGGGAAATCAGGTAAGAAAAGAAGCATTCAGAGACCGTTCAAACTCCGAATTCCTATGAAGTGCTCAAAGAAAGCCATAACATCCTTCTCCACTACACAACAGCATTTGTGAAAAAAAGTCATAGTAAAGCTATCTGGACCAAGGACTTTATCACCCTCCATCTCCCTCAAAGCCTAGATGACTTCCTCCTTAGAAAACTCCCTCTCAAGGGAAAGCCTCTCCTCCTCCTCCTCCTCCTCCTCCTCATTACAAGCGAAATCCAACCCATCCATAGTGGGGCGCCACGTATTTGTCCCTCTGTACAACTCCTAATAAAATTGAACCACCTTAGAACTTATAGCTGTTTCATCCTCAAATAGAACACCATCCACCTCAATGCCTCTAATATGATTAGCTCTTCTATGAGAGTTTGCTAATCTATGAAACAAGCATGTATTGTTATCTCCCTCCTTCACAAACAAAGCATGAGGCTTTGTCTCCAATTCCCTCCAAAGAAGCTAAAAGTTCAATATCACCTTTAATCTGTGTACAATGAATTTGTTCCTCGGACAAGAGACACCTAGCAAATCTTCTCTAGCATCCAAATCCAATAATTCAAACAACAAGTTCTTCTTCCTAAAAGCCAAATCCCCAAATTCCTCCTTGTTCCACTTCTTTAGATCATCCTTAAGAGCTTTAAATTTCCGAGCCAAATTAAAACTAGGAGAGCGCATAAAACAATACCCGTTCCACCACTGTTGAACTTTCTCAACAAAATTTTTTATGTGTGATAAACTTTGATTGACATGGGTGATAAACTTTTTACTAGTAGCCAAGGTAGGCATAATCTGCATGAACTCTTTAAAGTGTTTAGTGCCTCACCTCACTAGTGCTCTTCGCTAGATCTTTTTTGAAGCAAATGTAAAGAGAACTTGAAAAGGATGAGGAAGTAAAAGCACTCAAGGAGGTGGGAGAGGGGGGACCAGGTCTCTGGATCTAATGGGTTCCAATGGGTTCACAATCGCATTTTTCCAATATTGCTAGAGGGTGATGGAAAATGATACAATGGAATTTTCAAGGAATTCTATGACACAAGTATGATAAACACTTTTTTTTTATCATAGGTAAAAATATATTCAAGTGCAAAGAGACTATTTTGTGTACATGAACATGAGACAAAAAGAAGTCTAAAGAATTACAGCTAAACAATACTAAGTACACGAAGAGTAAGTCCAGGTAATCAATTGCAGCATTCTCTAGTGACTATTTAGCTTCAGTTTTTCTTTTAGCTTTTAGATTATTTGCTTATGTTCAACTTTTTAAAGCCTCATTTTTTCCAAGTACAACTATACTTTAATCAACTTTCAGCAAATAAGAAATCAGCAAAAAGATGCACCCAAACACACACTATATTTGTTTCATAATCTGGTTCAGCTTTTTGCTATATTTCCTATAATATCTCGTAAGTCTCACCACATACAAATATTTTTGTAACACAATATCAAAGTAGCAGATATATTTCACCATTGAGGACTCTCAAAATAACATATCTATGTGACCAATATGGTTGGATCTTTTGTATGATAAGTTGGAGAATTTACTCACCCCCCCAACAAGACTAATGGGATGAAAATCCTTAACTTCAATTGCTGCATTTTTTTTAGGGATGAGAGATGAATGTTGCATTCGAACTCTTCTCAAACTGACCTTTAGCGAAAAAAAAATGATGAAAAATAGCCATAAGATCAGGTTTGAGAATTCCCCAGCAAGCTTGGAAGAAAGCCATTAGAAACCCATCTAGTATAGGCGATTTGTCACCGTTAAAATTCTGTATGACCTCAAAATTTTTTGCCTTATCGAAGGGTCTATATAGCCAATTTGCATTATCACCAAATATCCTTGGAAATACTAGGACTTCTGGAAACGATCAACTTGCTTATCGAGTATAATTTCATAAAGAATTGAGTAATACAATCAACAATCATACCTTGATCGAAAGACAAGATTCTATCAACCATGAGGCTCTCAATACTGTTATTTCTTCTATGGGAATTAGCCATTCTATGGAAAATTTTGGTATTTGCGTCCCCCTTCCTCAAGTGCAGTACCCTAGACTTTTGCCTCCAACTAATCTCTTCTAAAAGAGTGAGCTTTTCAAAATCGGTACAGAGATTAATTTGTTCTAACTCTTCCTCAGCTGTTAAAGGCTGAGTCTCCTCTCTAACATCCAAATCATTCAATTTGTTCTAAAGTTTTTGTTTTTTAATAGTGACATTACCAAACTTTGCTTCATTCCACTTTTTTAGATCCAACTTCAAAGCTACCAACTTCTTAGCTAGTATAAAACTTGGGTTGCCTTGGAACAAATAAGATGCCCACCAAGCCTTCACTTTATCAACAAAATTCTCCACCCTCAATCACATATTTTCAAAATGAAAAGGAGTTCTACCTCTCCAATGACTTTCCCCCTCCAGCAAAATTGGGAAGTGGTCTGAAAGTACTCTGGATAGCCTTTTTTGGGAAAACAAAGTGAAGTGATCCGCCAAGAGTGGAGAGAAGAAATCAATCTATTTTAGAAGTGGAGGAAGTATTGGACCAAGTGTAAAGGTCCCCATCCATAGGTACGTCCATCAGCCCATGGAGAGAGATAAAATTAGAAAATCCATATATAGCTTGAGTACAGCTTGCAGCCCCTAATCTTTTCGATGGGAAGTAGATTATATTGAAGTCACCTCCTAGACACCATGGCAAATCTTACCAACTAATCAACCCTGTCAACTCCTCCCACATTTTCCTACGCCTCTTTTTCAAATTTGGCCCGTATACACCTGTAAACGCCCACTCAAATTGATCCTAACATTTTTAAATTTGCATGAAACAGAAAAATGCCCCACTACTTCATCCACTTTTTCCACCACCCTTCGATCCCACATCAGAACAATGCCTCCAGAAACACCTTTAGAACCCAGGTGAAGCCAATCTACATATGGACAGCCCCATATACTTTGAACAATTCCTCTAGTGATCCATTCAAGTTTAGTCTCCTGCAAACATACAATATCAACCCTCCAGGTATGCAACAAATTACGAATTTGAACCCTCTTCTCAACCACATTCAATCCTCTGACGTTCCAAGAAAGTATCTTCAAATTCATTTAGAAACAGATAGTGCCTGCTCCCTATTAGTACCATTACGCCTAAAAGAAGTAGAACCATAATTAATCAAACTGAATAGACCCTTCAACTTACTTATACCGTTCACTCCTGAACTCTTCAAGTCACGTGCTTTTTTCTCCAAAGCAGCCCTACGGTGTAATTTAGTCTCAACAGCTAACAAGAAATTTGTTGCTTGATTTTCCAAACCTTTTAAGGACACGCCCAGGAAGTTATCAAACCCGTTGAATCTACTTTGGAACCACTCAGAGTAAGATTCTTTCCTCACTGGACTCTCCACACCCACAACTTCCTGTCCTTCCATGGCCAAGGGTAGAGAAAAGGCCAGTGGTTCCACCGCTAGAGGTGACAAACCCCCTTCATTAGGTAGCTCAACAGCTTCTGACCCAATCCTCCGCAAGTATTTCATCCCCCTCAAACTGAGCTGATAACACCTCCAAAGAGTCTGAAGACTTCAATGGAACCAAGGCCAATTGATTTTGCTCTTCCAAAACCTCTGTGACTTCACCCGGTGGCAGAGAAATCTGTATCGGTGTTCCAGAACTTTAAGCTTATGCTTCACTCTTGCTGTCTCCAAAAAGGAAAAAAAGTGAAACTCATAAAGAAACCTATTGCTTAAATTTGGAATTATTTTGTGATGTGAAATCGTGCTTTAAAACCTGTCTAAGGTGCAGCTCTTATGTACTAATTATATCTGTCCAACTTATGAGGGTTTATGGGTGGCCAAGGGGTGGATTATGGTGGCTTATTAATGGGTTGGATATCTAAATACCAATGTATATTATGAATTTAACTAAAGAATGATGCGATGACCAATTCTACCAATTGAAAACGTGAGTTTTGGGCCTCTTTAGGGGTTGAGGTCACCAACAAAACAAATGTGCTTGAAGCAATCATTGGTTTGCCCTACTTCTCTAGCCTACCACACAGTGGCTTGCTTTCCAAATATTCACCTGTTAATGTATTGGCCACCAATATTGGGACTGATCCTGGTGGATTCATCAAGTTCCACTTAATTTTATGAATTTTTCTCTTACGTGGGATCAATTTTCGAATTTGTGGCATCGTATCAGAATCATTACCAATGGCAAGCTGTGTGCCTAAGTGCGAAATGACAGCAGAAAGGGCTTGCCTTATTGTTTAAGCATCTTTGTGAAAGGCTTTTTGAAACTACTTTTTTATTACCCATGATTTTGCTAGTTTAGAAATCAAGGAGAAGGATACGGCTCGCTAGGTTAAAAATGCAATAACTAATATATCCTACACAACCCATTTGTTTATGGTGGGATCATATGGCATTAACCCAATTTTTATGTATACAACTTGCACACACATTTGTCTATATGTATGTGTGTATGTGCACATATAAATTATGCATATATTATTATGTGTTTGTCTGTGTGTGCACGCACGTGTGTGTGTGTGTGTTGAAAGTATTCATTTGGAAGTCATAGTAACAAGTTGATTTTTAATGCTACTCCTGTTTGCATCATGTGGACTATTTGTAGGGAATACTTTTCATGGTGTGGAATTCTCCATGATGTAGCTCAAGTCTTTCTTTTTGAGAACTTTGAGTACATGCTTGCTTTTGATTAGCCTTCGTTTTCTGATTTCATAGATCATGTGGACTATAATGCTTGCTTTTGGAAAGAGTAGCTTAATATGCGGAGAGAAATTATTTATTAGAGTGCAAGGTACAATTTACGTATCTATGGCTTTTATATAATTCACTATTTAACTATACCTCTTAGTGGGGATTGTTCCAATTATTAGCTTCTGATTCTCTGTATTTCATGGTCTGGCTGCCATTTTTTTTTTGGGTGATAAATAATAAAACTTCATTGAAAGAAAAAATCAACTACAAAGAGCCAAAGCACACAGGAGAAAACAAAACAAAACTAAGATGCATAGAAAGTACAACTATCAAGCAAATCAGGTAAAGAAATGAAATTGAAAGCACAGGAAGCATTATCCACACAAGTAAAGTCAGCAAGAAAAATAGCTTCAGCTCATGAGTTGATCTGTCAGTACCTTAAAATCTGAGTATTCTGCTGCTGCCAAATGCTCCACATTAGACAATGAGGGATCATATTCCAAATCGCTTCATTTCTATGCTTCTAAATCTACCTGGCCAGCTGGCTAAACGCTCAATATGACCCCACTGGACATAATCCAACAAATCCCAAAGAGTAAGCATTATGCTCCAATCTCTGGCAATGTAAAAGTAAAAGATTATGAGTCTCCCTAGCCTTACAACACCAGGCAATAACAACAATCTGACGCTTCAACAAATTATCATTTGTTAAAATCCGACCTAACGCCACTGTCCATAGGAAAGAACTGACCTTTGTAGGCACCTTTGGATTCCAGAGTCTTCCAATGAATAGACATATGAGAAAGGGATAATAAAACTTTCTAATAAGATCGAACTTCAAAAACCCCCTTGGATGAAGGTTTCCAGCGCAACTTATCCACTCCGTCCCCCCCTCTGCACTCTAGAATAAAGCAAATCCATAAAAGAGAACCAATTCTAACTCCCAATCTTGAACCGATCAGATAAAATTGATATTGCAATGGTAGCTATCCCCTGAGAAAGCTAGAAGCTTTGACACTGACGCATCTTTGTTATCTGCGATACCATACAATTCTGGGTAGTTCTCCTTTAGAGGAGGTCCTCCACACAAAGGGTCATACCAAACTTTAATAGAATAACCATCCCACCTTAAAGTTAACAAAGCGATGAAAAACATCCCAACCCGTCCTTAAGCTCTTCCGTGGGCAAACCCCAAAGGTCCCTTTACTAGATTGGAGCATCAGCCCCCCCACATACTACCATATTTTGTGTCAATAACAATTCTCCACAAAGCATCTCTCCCCGAAGTATACTGCCACAACCACTTCCCCAACAAAGCCTGATTAAAACTAATCAAATTACATATACCTAACACCCCCACCACCCCCCCCCCCCCCTCCCCCCCCCCCCCCCTCCCCAATTTGGAGTGGTTCACAAAGATTCTCCAACCAACCAAGCGATACTTAAATTCATCCCCCATCCTTCCCCACAAAAAGTCCCTCTGCAATTTTTCAATACGCCTAGCAGCACTCACCGCCACAGGGAGAGGTAACAATGATAAGAAGTAGGTGGGCAAGCTAGATTAAGTGCTCTTAATCAACGTTATACATCCCCCCTTTGAAAGATACATCCTCTTCCATTTCTGATTGCTTACAATCTATTAGTTTTAGCTCTTGAGCTTTTTGTATTTGTTTCATTTCTATAGTGTTCATCATTGTGAACACGATGTTCATTCCATTCAATAAAAGTCTTATTACGTATCAAAAAAAAAAGAAAGAAAGATACGTCCTCTTCCAACCAGCCAACACCACATTCCACACAGTTGTTACTTTGAAGGTGGAACCCAAAGGAAGGCCCAGGTGTCATGGGTAATTGAGAAACCTTATCTCAGAATACTTGCCAGAACTGTACCCAATTCAGATTTCCCTAGATTAATCTTCAATTCAGAAATAAACTGAAACCGCACAAATATAGCCTTCAAGTCCCAAAATTGTTCAGGTTCCACCCTACAAATGATCAGAGTATCATCTGCAAAAAGCAGATGAGAAATTTATAATGTTCGACATTTCTTTTACATATCATTTTTTTTTTTTTTCAAATTTATGTGATATGCTTGTAGTTGAGGGCAAGGTATTTTTCAATTAATTTTCCCTGGAATTTGAATGAAGCAGTCGGGTAATGTTGTTGTCTAAAATCGGCAATTTGTTGTGTTTTATTTGATATGATACTGAGCATCAATTAGAAAGAAGCTTCTGTCCTGAGAATACATTATACATTGTTATTTATTTTTTTTTATCAAATCTGGCGTTCTGATTTTGATTTAATAACTCATATATTTTCACTCTATGCAGTGGTTTCTATGGTATCTATGATGTTGAACATTTTATCAGTACATTGAGGTTTGATGTTCGGATTGTTGAACGTATACCAGAAATTCGTAAAAATGGGAAAACCAAGAAGATTAAAGCTTTCCAGGTTGAACGTGAATGTTTTCTTCACAACCATTAGCAGAAATATTTAAAGTTCTTCAGTGTACTTGAAATGTTAACATTCTTCTTTTTCACATTTATTCCCCTTTGACTTGACTTAGATTCGTCCCCCTAGAGATGCTCCTATCAGTTGGTATACTACAGATGCTCTAGAGAAGATGAAGGAACATGGTGCTATTTATCTTACCCCCTTTTCTCACCGTTTGGCAGAAGAAATTGACAACCCTGAGTACCAAAGATTGAGGTGCAGAGTTAACTATCATGCTCTAAGATTTAAGCCACATATTATGAAGTTAAGTCAATCAATAGTTGATAAGCTCCGGTCACAAGGTCACTTCATGTCTATACATCTTCGTTTCGAGATGGATATGCTGGCATTTGCTGGGTATGTATTTAATTTATTTATAATGTTTGCTTAGACTTATATTTGCCTGTGCATTTGAAAGGGGGTTGAGGATTGGATACTAATTGATTGGTTTTGTTGCTTACTGTAAGGGCTGTGTATGCATATTTTATTTGGTTTTAGGAAAAGGTGTTTATGGTAAGCTGTAAGTGGTAAAATGACCTAAAATGTTTGTTATATTTCTCAACATTAAAGAGTTGCACAAGTGTTGCTCATTTATCTATGGGGCTATATCAACTATCCTATCTATCTGTAGTAGGGTTTAACTATATTTATGAGAATTTGAGAAAGAAATATATCTTGATACATATTCCTTTTCCCCAGTTTAACACCACTGTATTTCATTTTTAGCAATCACATGAGTCCAAAGAGACTAACTGCTGCTCCTACTTAGTTACTTGTTTGCTAAAGATTGTAACTGGAGCGATTTGAGGTTTAGACTGTACTTTTAGCACTTTCTGGACCTTTTAAGTATTGCAATGTGGAGGAAACAAAAATGCTGGAGTTATGGGGGAGTAGGGCTTACATAAAAAGTTGTATAAATGAGCCTTCTAGAAGTGTTGAAACTTGAAAGGTAGTTTCAGTCAGCACTTTTCTGGGAACAGTTTTATGGAAAGCTCTTGGTGAGCCCCCCATTCATGCACAATTTCATGATTACTCTCTTGTAGATCTACTGGATGACATCCTCTGGTCTTTAAAGATTTGCCTTTAGTATGCTTCACCATTGATGATTGGGGATTGGAATAAATTTATAGCTAATGAGCTCTAGCTTAGATGGCACCTTTTTTATTGCATGTATAACAAACAATAAATTTATATTGAGTAGTAAATGAATTCTGAATTTAAAAAATTTTGAATGAGAATACTGTTAACCTCAAACATTGGGTATTGTGATTAATAGGTGCTTGGATATATTTACCCCTAAAGAGCAAGGGATATTAAAGAAGTATCGAAAGGAAAATTTTGCTCCAAAAGTACTCAATTACGGTGAAAGGAGGGCCATTGGAAAATGCCCATTAACTCCAGAAGAGGTGATCTTCTTGCTTGTCACTTCTCTTCAATTGTTGCTGGAAATATATATTTTTTTCCTTACACTGCCAGACCAAAGCTTGTCAGGCTTAGAAGATTAATATGTTACACACGAAATGACTGACTTCATTGTGGTGTCTTGTGGTACTTTCCTGATGATTTTGGGTAATAGGCCATAGACTGGCCATATGTTAATTTTGTCATTTCTCTTTTCGCTGCAGGTTGGGCTTATTCTACGTGCTATGGGGTTTGACAATTCTACTCGAATATACCTGGCAGCAGGGGAACTTTTTGGTGGGGATCGATTCATGAAACCATTTCGGACGCTTTTTCCTCACCTTGAGAACCATAGCTCTGTGGAACATACAGATGAGCTTGTTGAGAACACCAGGGGGCTGTTAGGGTCTGCTGTTGATTACATGGTTTGTCTCCTGTCTGACATTTTCATGCCAACATATGATGGTCCAAGCAACTTCGCAAACAATCTCCTCGGACACCGCCTCTACTATGGCTTCCGAACTACAATCAGACCTGACAGGAAAGCTCTTGCTCCTATCTTCATTGATCGGGAGAATGGGCGGAGAGCAGGTTTTGATGAAGCTGTTAGGCGTGTCATGCTCAAAACAAACTTTGGTGGACCCCACAAGCGGGTCTCACCAGAGTCTTTCTATACAAATTCTTGGCCTGAATGTTTCTGTCAAACTTCACCACAGAATCCTGCAGACAAATGTCCCCCAGATGATGTTCTGCAAATTCTAAGTGACCGGTTGAAGAGTGAAACAACCGATGACTTGAAACCATTGACCCCATTAAACTTGACAGTATCTGAGGCAGAAAGATAAGAATTTTGACTTCTAGCTGGTTTTATTCTACATCCTCAGTGATAAATCAAATTGGAAAGAATGGGTATTTTTCGACGGTATCAGCCTCTCAGGTAATCTTCATATCTGAGAAATGTCTATTGTGTAGAGCTGGATCATCATTCTTGAATGCTAAACTTGCAGATTTGTAAATATGCCTTATATTTTCTATTGATATAATGAGGCATAAATATGTTTACTAAGAATGGGATAGAGAAAACTGAAAAAGGAAGTTGATATAGATAAACTTGGGGGGGTGGGGGGAACGGATGCTTTAGATTTGCAAAGTTAATGTGGAAAATTTTATTAATCATAATGGTGGTGTACGGATTGTTTATGGGAAGAAGACTTATGCAGTGTAGTTTTATTTTTCATGGTAAGGGTTTATAAAGCAAAGTACAAAGTTAATAAGAGAAAAGAAACAATAGTGAGCACAGTTTATCAGTATTCTTACCGGTGAGAAAAGTTAAAAAAAAAAAGAAGAAGAAGAGAATAGAAAATAAAATTGATTTGATATCGATACTATTGGAGGAAAAGATTTGGTCCAATGAAAATTGTCCGTGTTAAGAATGACTGGTCATATTGTCATTCCTTTCACTAGTTCCTGGTTCTCAAGATAAATATGGTCTATCCTTTGTTTGAATATTTTCAATTATGCATATCGTTATTTTCAATTACACACCTAGAGAGTCATATTATGGATGATAAATTTTATGTTGGCATTTTTTTACTGCTTCCTCCAAATATATATATGGTCAGCTTCAAGTTATACCTAGTTTACTTTTATCAATATTATACTATTATTAAATAATGTTTTATTGGAAGTCTTATTTTATAAATCCATCGTTGGATTATCTTGTCTCTTTATACCTTTCATGCTTGCAAAATGTTAAATTTTAAGTTTTGAACTTCGAAATTATACATAAAATATGAGTTTATAGATCAAATATGAAATTCAATTAATACAAAATTTGACATGCATCTTAAGAACAAAGAGAATATTTAATTTATTGATGGGAGTTTCAAAAGAATAATCCATTAAGAGTTCTTAAGTCATGTAACATTAACAAATGTAACCCTAACCTAAGACTTTGGCTTTCAGGTCTCTTATAAAGTTTCCTATGTTGTATTATTTCAGTTCCACTACTTGATTTTAGTTGGTGTCTCTTTTGTTTGTAGTCCATGAGAATTTCCAATGACCAAAAATTTTATCTTTTTTTTATTTGATGAATGCCCAATAAGTTGCATCTATGTAAGATTACCAAGCTTTTCTTTCTATTTCATTGTTCTTCCTAATCTTCAGTCTTATTTTAATCCTTTTTATTTTGTAACAAAAGTCTATGCGATTGATGATTACAATTTCAGCTGGTGCCCTTTTGATCTGATCTGATCATTTGAGTTGTTGGTTTTTCAGTTATTCTTGCTGGCATTCATCTTAAGAGATGTGGTTAGCAAATCTGTTAGGTTTTGGAGGTCCATGTTTCCTGAGGTTTGGACCACAGTATTACATCATACGGATAACTGGTGTGTTGGTCGGAGCACAAATTAGCTGGATTTTGTCAAAAAATTTCTACAATTTGTATAATAAAATATAATACTAACTGATAATGAATGATGATATTTGGTTGACTTGCCCAAATGGTAGAATTGTATATCACTGACCATAATTTAACAACAATGTTTAGGATTGGTTTGATCAATAATATGCTCGTAGGTTACATTTTGTCAAATCTTTATTAGTTAGTTTAATATATATTATATTAAAAAGGGTACTTATTAGATGCGTGATGTTGATAATGGAGTAACCCGAGCTACGCAAAGTGCTCCCCTTGCGTAGGGAGCCACCTAGCTGGACTTTCACTGCTGTCATGTACAGAAAAAACTGGAGGTCTATTGTGTGAAGCTCGGTTCCATCTTTCATCATGGGTTGATTTAATTTCTTTTTTATTTAATCAAAATTCCTTGAGCTTTCGGTGGAAGAAGGGGGGTTGACGTTCATTTTGAGATTGAGAGATTAAGGGGAGTGCTAATAAGATGATGTCAAACATTGAGGACTTGGTCTTAAACTACTACCCTGAACGCTCACTTTAAGAGACTGAGATTGTGTGTTCTAACACCAAAGGGCAATTCCAATCGGTGATGTAAATCCTTATAGGTCGTCGGTAGGGGTCTATCATCATATCATAAATCCGGAAGGGCAGCAAAGTAGTGGCTGACATGACTTTTGTGTTCAAGTTGTGGAGAGTACAATAGCTTAAGCAAAATGTCACCACAAAAACAAGGTTGGATCAATCAGAACTAAAGGGAGAAAATGAGAGTGTGGTCGGAAAAAGGGGAATGAAAGCCTTAAGTGGCGGTGCTTGTAGGAACAAGGTGGAGTGTGGAGGATGGTGATGCAAAATGAAAGGCTAAAATCTTGGGGGTTGTACCAAAAGTCACAGAGAACTACCAAACATGGTGAGTGATATGCAAGTTGACCACCACCTGCCTTGAGAAACATGATATAGTTGGAGCCTCATAAACTCGAAATATTTGACACGGGAGTGTCCAATAAAGAGCCACCAGACCCAACAACCCTTGTCTTACAAGCCCAATTAGGAAAATCCTACGGTTTGGATTTGGAGGCCCAAATCCATAATTTATCCATAGATGATTATACTAATCATTTAATTGTATTCTTATTTTCTCTGTCTTGGAAATTTTGTAGTCATTTAATTCTATTTAGTTCTCCCATGTTCAGAGGGTTAATCTGAACACTATATATAGATGTTAATGTAACTGCAATGAGTGGATTATGAGTGATTATTCAGAAATTATTCGTGTTGTACTTTGTCTCTCTTTGGGTAGTCCATTGAGTGGTGAGTGCGTTCAGTCCCGTATTCTTGTGTATTTCCCTTGGTGGTGAGCTTGTTATATTAGTGTGTGAGTTTTATTTCGTGTTTTTCTTCTGCCCCCCTTTTTCCGGTATCAATATTTAATTCCTCTTTCACCGACTCGTATGAGAAACAAGATAGGGCACTCACCCTCGCAACATATCAACAATAATATGGTAAAAGTCATGGTGGAATTCTAGAGAGTGGGTTCTCGAATTGTGTGGCTGTAGGCAAGTTGTAGTTGTGATGGAGATATCTAGGCCAATAGTTGAGGCTTTGGCCATCAACGAATCTATCGAGTCTCGTCCAGGCCTTTAGAGTACCTGTTAGTCACAAGCAAGTTTGATATAAAAGGTCTTGAGAGTATAGTGATCGTGAAAGGTAAAGAGCTTGTGCAAAGGGTGGAAGAATGGGTCGAGGAAGATTAATGTGACTTGGTCCGAGTACCTTGGGTTGAAGGGGAGTTCGTAGGGAGTGGGGTGGACATGATTTGTTCTGGGGAAGAAGAAAAGACTTGATATTTGTGGAGTCTTTAGCCACTTCAAACCCTTTGGAGGATATGGGCTTTTTAGGGGGGTAAGGGAAGGATTTTTGGTAAGTATGCAGAGGAGAATAGTCATAGCTCGGCTTGGTCTCGAGAAGGTTTAAAGGATTTGAAAATTTTCAGGTACCTCTTATGCGAGATTCGAAGCGGATGATATGGGCTTACTCAAGGTCATAAAAGCTAAGAGAATATAGTGGGTAGCAGAAGGTAGTGCTCAAAAGAAATTGATGAAGGTAGGGGTGAAGGGTAGCTAGGAGTTAAAGAATTTGTTTAGTTCTATTAATTATGAGTCAGGATCAGCTAAATAGAGAAGTGTTAGAAGGGAGTGGGCTTTGATAGTGTCTTAAGGAATCTTAAGATTGCTTAATGTGAGGGGGTTGAATTAGAGGTATAAAAGGCTCTGCATTAGGAATTTGATCAAAACTTGGGAGGAGTAACATTATTTGTTTGCAAGATACAAAGATGGAATTAATTACTAGAAGGGTGGTAAGAAGTTTGTGGTGTTGGCTGATGCAGTTTATTTTCAAAGCTAGTTGTTTACTAGTTCTTATGTTGTATGATAAGTAGATCCTTTCACTTGTAACAAAAAGTTAGTTAGTTGATAGATTGTTAGTGATAAGAGCAATAGCCTAGTAGTTAGTTAGAGATGTTTGTTAGGCATTGGCCAATTACATGATAGATTCTTGTTACTAACTTCTAAGCCAATCAGCAGCTTGCTGATGTATCTATAAATAAGTAAGGTTGCCCTCATTGTAACTAATTGAATTTGAATCCAAGAAATCTACCTATGAGGTATTATTCCAAGAGTGTGTCTCTTGAAGAGCTAGTTCATTTTTTCTTTTCTCTAAGCAACTGAGTTTTTTAAAACATCTTTCATTTTCACCATTTATTCCTCCATCATAATTTGGTATCAGAGCTAGATCCTTAGGATTCAAGTTGGTTTGCAATTTGTTTCTTCATTTTCTGTCATCAAGAACCTATCAAAATCCTATCTTGATTACATTTTTTCTTATCCTCTACTAGTGAGCCTAAGAATTTGTGAAGATGACACCAATAGTTTACAATAGAAGGAACAAGGAAGGATTTGAAGCACATGAACTTGAGGTGCAGGTTCATCCTAGGTAGCAGCTGCAATCACACCAAGAAGGAGAACCCAAGGTGACTTTGGAGCAAATTGTGGAGCTGCTAAGGGGGCAGCTTGCTACCTTGACTGAGGAAGTGCGAAGAAATCGGTGTTATCTGTAGGAAAAACACATGTTTGTATCGCATACAAAACATACACAGTGGAAAATTAACGGATCTACTTCATTCGCAATTGATAACATGTATTATGTAAATTTCAGAGTTTAAGAACAAGAGAGTTTAAGAACAAGAGAGTTTACCTTGGTGCAGTGAAATTCAAAACCAAAGATTAGAAGTACTTGGGAACACTTTTAATCTTTACTCCAATTCCACTTTTGCCCAAGAAGCGTGGTCTCTTAATCAGTTTATATGTATGTGTTCAAGGGAGAATAAGAGAGTGGTTTACACTCACATACACACCATTTCCATTCATTACAAAATTCTGTATGTTTCTATCCTTATATATAATTGATTATTTAATTGGTCTAACTTTTTGGGTCATTTCAATTGGGTTTTAGTATGTGACTTGGAGTTGGACCAAAAATGACAAATAAGACTCTAGCTCTAATGGGTTTTGGGCTTTTCTGTCAACTCTTAGTAAGCCCAAAATTACCATTAATTATATTTAATACCACTATATAAATATAATTGCACTCTAGGCTTTATTAATAAATTATATCCGAAGACTTTATTATACATTCAATCTCTTCTTTAAAATATTCGTAGTAATACAAAGTCATGAATGTTGATTGCCACTTTGAAGATTACTACATCTTAATCATTGAGTACCCGGTTTAATCCTTTAAGTTATTCATCATATATTTATGAAATCCAATTTCATAAATATATACTTTAGTAATTCCTTACTAAAGTGGTTAGACTTAATACTCTGAATAACCAAACCCATTAAAATTATCTCAAGGGAATATTTTATATATCCGTTAAGAGATTATGAATTTTATCTTGAGAATATATATTCCTTCAACACTAAATGTGGTTGCCTAACATACTAAGATTTTGATTGTGAATTTAGATCTTATTCCTAATATATCAAAATAACCTACACTTCATGATTATGTTCATTATTCTCTCAAGATTAAGAATTGATATAAATAGAAGTTGTGAGATTTATTATTCATTTGACAGTCGTTAGTAGAATAATAAATTTCACAGCGGTCTAGTTTAATATGTTTTAACATTTAAAACATATCAACATATCAACTAGAAGTTTCCACTTGCATGATCAAGACAAATCATCTTAATTGATATGTTATATTCTTCGTAGATGAAATACCCATTTCATCACCAACTACGAACTTAAATTATGAGTTTACAAAGAACTTGTAATTTATATCTTCTGTGATTAAATAACATAAATCACCTTCTATGCATCTCATGGACTATATGATGATGTCCAAATATTCATATTACCATTATTTAGATAATAATAAAACAACTTTTTAATTACAACATAATATCATACATAACATCATACAATAGGATTTATAGGGCACATATTCTAACATTATCATCCTAGAAATGATGAACTTGTTGAAGATACTGAAACTGGCAGTCACAGCAACTTTAGTAACCCCACTGGTCAATTTAGAAGAGGTGTTCCAAGGTAAGTGTCTGGTCCTCCAACGGGAGAACCAAAATGGGAATCAAACTTTAAGATTGAGTTACTTGAGTTCTATGATAGCTTGAATCATGAAGGATTCATGGATTGGCTTAACCAAGTGGAAAGAATCTTTGATTTCCATGAGGTGCTAGATTCTAAGAAGGTGAAATTAATCTCTATCAAGTTGAGAGGAAGAGCTTCAGCCTGGTAGGAGTAGCTCCAAGTTCAAAGAGCTAGGAGGGGTGAAAGAAAGATCCAAGATTGGTGCAAGATGAAGCAGAAAATGAGAAACTAGTTTCTGCCTTTCAATTATATGCAGTCCATGTACAAACAACTACATAATTTGAGGCAGCATGGCAGTGTGGAAGAGTATATAGAAGCACTTTATCAACTTGCATCTCAAGTAGACCTGAATAAGAGTGAAGAGCAGATGATTGTAAGGTTCTTGAGTGGTCTTAAAACATTAATTCAAGATGTCTTATCATTGCACCAACTGTGGTCTATTTCTGAAGCTTACAATAGAGCCTTGATGTTTGAGAGGCAACTTGCAAGAAAAGCTTTTGTGTAGTTCCAAGCTTATGGTGGTAGCAGAAGTACCTAAGCCAGTACTCAAGGAAGGCCAACTACTAACAGTGCATAGCCTTTCAAGATTGACAGTGTAGGTCTGCCTTCAACTTCTGGTGCAGCCAAACCAGTCCCTAAAGCAGCACAAAGTTTTACATTTAAGTGTTACAAGTGTGGAGAAGCTAGGCACAAGGCCACAAATTGCAAGAAAGTGGGAGTTAATGCTCAAGGCAAGGGTAAAACTTTGATGATCGAAGGTTGTGAAGACCAAGAAGATGAAGAATTTCCAATATATGAAGAAGAAGAAGAAATGTGTGATAGTGTATTGATAATTGAAGACAATAGAGGAGGGGAATGCATTCAAGAACCCGTATATGATCAATACATGGAAGAAGTAGATGCTTATATAGAGGAAGAAGGGGATTTATCATTAGTAACAAATGTCTTGCAAGTTCCAAAGAAAGAAATGGAGGATGACGAGTGGCTTAGAATAAGTAGTTACGAAGACATGGTGCCACAAGAAGTTTTTTACAATCTTAAATCAAAGAATCAAGACCAGCCCCAACCACAAAAGCTATCTTGCTTCAAGAAAGGAGGTGAAGTTGGAGATTCTAGAAAGTGCTTAGTGTTCTTAATAAATGACTTTCAAGATTATATTTTTTGTGATGTGACAATCATGGATGTGTGCCATCTCTTACTTGGGTGTGAAAGACTATGTCCATATTAAACCATTTAGGGTGGAAGGAGCAACACATCCAACTTATACAAGAAAAGAAATCATACACATTGCAGCCAAAGAAGGGGAAAGCTAGTCCCAAACCAATGGTTAAAATGAAGAAGGTTGGATGCAAGAGCATTTACATGGCTACTTACACTTGCAGCCTTGACATAAAGCAGCAACATACCTTAATCTCTAGCATAATGCAGTAGCTTAATACAACAATTAATGAGAGTGTAGATCAATGGAACTACTAGATCATATGCATATCTCCAACAGTTTCAATGTGCATCACATACTACGCTGTCATGCACCAAATCATCTTACAACTAGCCACACTTAAGTATAAGTGTATTCCAAAGAGGGACAATCTTGATGTAGTTCATTTTCAAAACTAGTTTTTTACTAGTGCTTATGTTGTTTGATAAGTAGATCCTTTCACTTGTAACAGAAAGTTAGTTAGTTGATAGATTGTTAGTGATAAGAGCAATAGCTTAGCAGTTAGTTAGAGATGTTTGTTAGGCTTTGGCCAATCACATGGTAGGTTCTTGTTACTAACTTTCTAGCCAATCAATAATTTGCTTATGTATCTAAAATAAGCAAGGCTGCCCTCATTGTAACTAGTTGAATTTATATCCAAGAAATCTACCTATGAGGTATTATTCCAAGAGTGTCTCTTGAAGAGCTAGTTCATTCATTCTTTTCTCTAAGTAACTTAGCTTTCAAAAACATCTTTCATTTTCACCATTTTTTCTTCCATCATTGGCTTCATGTGGATTGGCTTTATTTAGGGTTTTGGGCGTTCTGGTGATATTCTATTGATGTGGGACAAAAGGGAAGTGAAGAAAGTGAAGGAGGTAGATGGGTAGCTTTTAGTTCCTTATAGATTTAAAAATGTGGTTGACCACTTCAAATGGGCATTCACAAGGGTGAATGGACCAAATGAAGATAGGGAGTGTCAACTGTTGTAGTTGGAGTTTTTTGGACTTTAAGTGTTGGGAAAACACATGCATTTCATACATGATATACACAACAAAAAATAGTACAAATATAATCCATATGGTGTATAAACACATGCTTCTTATGAATTTAAAAATTAGGGTTCAAAAGAAAACTTACCTTGATACCCTATATCTAACATTTTGGTTTCAAATTACTTCTTGAAAAATCCAACAACTTGATCCTCTTGAAACCTCCTTGATCTTCACCTTAATGAATGTTTGCTTGGCCAAGAGTGTGAGATCTTATTGTTGAGAATCCAAACCTTAACTGTGTGATGTAGAGAAAGATAGAGAAAACTTCTTCTCCCTCCCTCCCTTCCCCCCTCCCCCCCAGCTATTTAGCCTCTCACCAAACCTACTTCATTCAATTGGTTTTCTCAAATTTTCACTCTTTTATGTGTGTGACCCTTGATGTGCTTAGCAAGAGTAAAAGCTAGCTATTCCAATAAGGGCTTTAGCATGTATAGTTTGAGGTGGGAATCAAAATGTGACAATAAAACCCTAACTCCAAGAGCCTTGTAGCTGAATTGTCACATTTTCACGCACAAAGTGCTTGGGGGTCTAAGGGTGAAAGGATTCTAGTTGCAGGGTTAGCAGTATATTATAATTATCTCTCAAGGAAAAAAAAAAAAAACTCCATGAAATCATCCATAATGAAGAAAGTCATAAATTATTGTCACTTTATTGACACTAAATCAAGTCCATGAGTCCTCAATTTAATCTCTTGATTATTCTTATATTCATAAAATCTAATTTCATGAAATATAAACTTTGGTATCTACTTACTAAAATAGTTGGGCCCAATACTTTAAATGATCAATTCCCATTAAATTTATCTTCAAAAAAAGTTTCACCTCTTATCAAGATTATGAATTTCATCTCTTATCAAGATTATGAATTTCATCTTGAGGAATAGTTTTCCCACAATGTTACATACAATTACCCAATGTATCAAGATATCATTCTGGCATACATCAAAGCAACCCAAATTTCATGTTTGGGGTCACCATCCTCTCAAGATTAAGAGTTGATGCTTATGGGAGAGTTTTTATTTTTTTTTGTTTTTATTTTTATTTTTATTTTTTCACATGACAGTAGTTGAAATCATCTCACAGCCTAGTTCGATGTATTCCAAATGCTTCAACATATCAATTAGAAGTATCCACTTCCATAATTAAGATATATCATCATAATTGATATATTGTAGTCTTATCAGATGAGATACCTAATCTCATCACAAACTATGAACTAAAATTTATAAGCTTACAATAAATTATGATTTAGATTTTCTATATGAGAATCTCATTCCCACACCTAAATCACAAATAATGCATCTCCTGGTCTACAACACATAATATCCAAAGTTCATATTATATTGTCTTAGAAAATAAAATATTTTTATTAATAAGATAAAATCATACAATTGGATTTTAGGGAATAACAATAGCTTGGTGGAAGATACCTTGGTGTGTGGAAGGGGATTATAATTTGTGTAGGTTCCCCATGGAGCATCTAGGCACAAAGAATTTCACTAACGCAATGCATGAGTTTTCGGATTTCATTTTAGTTCTTCGATTGATGGATTTTCCGATGGAAAGGGGTTAGTTTACTTGGTATAATTTGGCCTCAATGTCAAGAATTGATAGGTTACTAGCATCTAGAGATTAGGAGGACTATTTCCCTAATATTTTTCCAAATAATATTGCTGCGTAAATTACTTTCAGTTTCAGACCACTTCTCGCTTCTGTTAGAACGTGATAATCTCTAGAGAGGTTGTAGACATTTTAGATTTGAGAATATATGGCTTAAGGCTAAGGGATTTATTGATAAGGTGAAATCTTGGTGGGAGTCGTACTAATTTCAAGGGACCTCAAGGTACAAATTGGCAAGTGAACCAAAGATATAAAATTGGATATAAAGAAATGAAATGAGGAAGAATGTAGGAAAGTGGAGATAAAGAACTACACTTTTGGAGGAAATCAGTTGGAGACAAAAGTTTAGGGCTCTGTGATTGAGAGGGGCTCAAATACACGATGTTCTTTCATTGGGTAGCCAACTCTCATAAAAGGTTTAACGACATTATCAGTCTTTTGGTGGATAAGGAGTTGACCAGGGATCCTAAAACCATGTCTAATTATATTTTTCAGTTTTACAAGCATCTGTATTTTGAGGATGGTAGTCAAAGACCCCAGTTGGTAGGCTTAGTGTTTTCTTGGAATTTTGAGGAAAATGCAGATTGGTTGGATAGATCGTTTGATTAAGAAGTTCTTGGTGTGATACAATATTTTAATGGAGATAAGGCGCTAACTGCTAAGGCTGAATGGTTTTCCTATGGTTGTCTTTCAAACTTGCTGGAGTATTTCTCATAAATAATAAGTTTGTTTCAATATTTGTATGCACAAGGTAAATTTGAGAAAAGCCTTAATGCAACATTCATTGCTCTTATTCCAAAAGAGTCAAATGTTGTGGATGTAATGGATTTTACTCCAAAGAATACTTTTGTAAAGGGAAGGCATATTTTAGACTCTTCACTTATTGCTAATGATTGTTTTGCTAGCAGATTGAAGACAGGTAAGCCATGGCTATTTTGTAAGTTAGATGTGGAAAAAATTTATGCTTATATCAATTGAGATTTCCTAATAAATATTTTTGGGTGATGTGGATTTTCAGAAAAATGGAGGAGGTGGATTTTGTTTTGCATCTTCACAAGAGGATTCACTATCACCAATGAAAATCAGTAAAAGATGGTTATATCTTGGGTTTTTTAAGTAGGAACTTCTACAACAATATGTTGATGGTGTTGCATCCTCTTTTTGCGGATGGCACAATAATATTATTGAATGGTTTGAGATTATTTCTAGTTTGAATGTGAATTTGAGTAAGTTAGAGTTAGTTCCAGTAGGGGATGTTTCTCATTTGATGAAGCCAACCTTGAGAAAAGAGCCCCATCCACATTCAACTTATACTTGTCACTGTGCGTCCATGTGGTGGAATTTGTTGGGATGGTCACTCTATTTTCTGTGTGTGGATCCATTTCTTATTTTAAATGGCATCGATCATCAAATATAGACTTTTTTTAATAAGTAGATTTTCTTTTTCTTTTTTGTGAATATCAAACAAATTATGTATTGAGTGATTGAAAAGTAAATAGATAAAATTTTGAAACGCACGCAATGATTTATGTTGCTATTTCCATTTTTTTAGTTTCCTTTTTCAATTTTGATTTTTGATTTTTTATGTTTCGCTCCAACTTGAAGTAGCAAGCAGTCACCACCAAATCTGTTAGATCTGAGATTGACCATCTTGTTGGTACAGGCTGCATGATTTCGGCTCGTCTGGCATGTTCCTAGTTCTTTCTTGGAAAAAGACTTATGCCAAATTCAAAGGGCAAGATGGGGGAAGGATTCATTTAATGCCTATGGTTTACTAGCATGCAATTCTGAAAAAGTAAACTAACTCAACTGACAATATCCTGAATCAAACAGACATCAAATGAAAAATATGACAATTAAAAAATGTTCTTGGTCAACCACCTAATCAATCTAGAATTAGGAGGGGTAGCCAGATGGAAAATTACACATGCCTGTTATATAAAGGTAAATAATGAATTTGAGTTCCAAAAAAAAAAAAAAACTCCTGCCTATTAGTTATTATTTTCAATCCAGATTTACATCCAATAATTTACAAACATTAAATTTTGGAACACAAAAATGAGGGAGGACACAAAAATTAGCCCAAGGATTGTACTCGCAGCTTGTTGGCAACATAGAGCAAATGACAGATGCTTGTACACGCAGCTCATCATTGCCACAACATTATTGTTGCTGTACGGATCAAAATCCATAGGAATCTTCTCAACTTCTTTGTCACTTTTTCAAAACAAGGTTCCTTGATCTTAAAACCATCGAAGGACATTGGTTCCTTCTCAGACTGGATACCAAAAATAGGCTTTGGAGGACTTAAAGTATCTCCATATATAGTGACTATTGCTCCTTCATGTGGAAATTGAACTTTTTGGTGTAAAAATGAAGGCACGACTTTTGTATCATGAGTCCATGGTTGTCTAAGAAGCATATTAAAACACGAAGTTATGTTTAGCACTTGGAACTCCACTTTCTAAACCATAGGCCCTATGGTGCCTTGACGTCTTTCATGGATGGTTTCTCAGGGTACAATCAAATCAAGATGGTGCCCAAAGATATGACCAAAACCACTTTCACTACTGAATGGGGAATCTATTGTCACACGGTGATGCCATTTGGCCTCAAGAATGTCAGGCAACCTACCAAAGGATGGCTACAACCTTGTTACATGATATAATGCATAACAAGGTAGAGGTATATGTCAATGATATGATAGTGAAATCCAAGGATAGAGAAACCATAAACTTAAGGAAGTTCTTCGAGAGGATTAAAAAGTATAGGCTAAGATTGGACCCACAAAAGTGTACTTTCGGAGTAACCACCAGAAAATTACTAGGCTTCCTAGTAAGTGATAGAGGGATAGAAGTCAACCCATCCAAGATCATAGCCATATTGGAGATGCCTCCACCTAGAAGTGAGAAAGAGATAAGGGGTTTCTTGGGTTGATTACAATATATTAGTCGATTTATTGCCAAGCTCTCCTCCACTTGTGAGCCCACCTTCAAACTCCTAAGGAAGAATAAGCCACATACATAGAATGATGAGTGCCAAAAGGCCTTTGAACTTATCAAGGAATATCTCCTCCACCCACCTATCCTAGTGCCTCCACAACATGGAAAGCCCTTACTCCTATACCTCTCTATCATAGGGAATGCGGTTGGAAGTATGCTTGCATAAGAAGACGATGACAAGAATGAGAGGGCCACATACTACTTGAGCAAGAGGTTCCATGACTATGAGACTAGGTACACTCCCATAGAAAAGTCATGCTTTGCACTTGTTTGGGCCGTATAGAAATTGAGACATATCATCTTACCTTTCCAAATATGGGTGGTAGCAAGAATGGACCCATTGAAGTATCTCTTTGAGAAGCCTGCTTTGAGTGGAAGATTGTCAAGATGGTTGATCTTATTGGTAGAATTCGATTTGAAGTATGTGGCTAGAAAAACTATCAAAGGGAGCGTCGTGTTGGATTTTTGTGTCGAGAATCCTATAGTGGGGGAAGATGGTAAAGAAGACTTTTCGAATGAGGACATTTTGGATGTTGTGTTAGGAACAAGGAAGATGTATTTTGACGGAGTTGTAAACCAATATGGGAATGAGATAGGAATACTCTTGATTACCCCTGAAGGATCTCACATACCTTTGGCAATCAAGTTGAACTTTGAAGCAACTAATAACATGGCTGAATATGAGGCTTGTATTTCTGGAATGGAAGCTCTTCAAGAATTGAGGGTAAAGGAGGCCAAAGTCTTTGGAGATTCAACTTTGGTTATAGCCCAAACACAAAAATTATGGGAGGTGAAGGAGGACACTTGAAGCCTTATCAACAATACTTGGAGGACTTGACCAAGACCTTTGACAAGCTTGAGTACACAATCATCCCTAGAGCTCAAAATCAATTTGCGAATGCCTTAGCTATCTTAGCCTCCATAGTTGAAATACCCAAGGGAGTACGGATATGACCCTTGGAGATTGAGCAAAGTTAAGAGGAAGTGCATAAAGGGAAGACCGAAACTTCAATAATGACGATAAAGGAAGAGGAAGTTTCGTGGTACTATGACATCATGAAGTTCTTGGAACTAGGGGCATATCCGGATGGTGCCGACAAGAGAGAACGTTATTCCATTAGAATGATGGCAATACAATACATCCTATGTGGAGGACAACTTTATAAAAGGTCCTACAATGGTATACACCTTTGTTGCTTGAAGAAGGAAGAAGTAGAGAAAGTAATGGAAGAAGTTCATCAAGGGATTTGTGACCCTCGTATGAATGGAAGAATGTTAACCAAAAAAATTCTAAGGATGGGGTACTATTGGAATACGATGGAGACTAATTGTGTGGACTATGTGAAAAGTTGCCATGATTTTTAGACACATGCCAACTTGAACCATGTACCACTTAGTGAGTTGTATAGCATGACTTTTACATGGCCATTCTCGGTTTAAGGCATAGATGTGATCGGAAGGATAGCTCCTAAGGCTTCAAATGGGCACGAATACATCCTGGTGGCAGTTGACTACTTCACCAAGTGGGTGGAAGCAGCCTCCTATTCCGTATTAAAGGCTAAGCATATGGCTCGGTTTTTAGAAGACAACATCATATGTCAATTTGGGTGCCCCAAGAGATCATCTCCGATAATGGTTCTCACTTTGAGGGTAAAGTTTGGGGAATCATGGAAGAATATAGCATTGAGTATCACAAGTCTTTAACATATCGACCACAAGCTAATAGGGTTGTAGAAGCAGCTAATAAGAATGTGAATAATATCTTGGCCAAGATGGTAGTGACATACAAAGATTGGGCCAAGAAGCTTCCGTTTGCCTTATGGGATTATAGAACTTCTATCCGTGCATTAACTGGGGCAACAACTTACTCTTTGGTTTATGGTAATGAGGCGGTGCTTCCTATTGAGGTAGAGATACAATCTTTGAGGGTATTGGTGGAAACCAAGGTCCTAGAAAAGGATTGGGCTAAGGTGAGATATGAACAATTGGCCTTAATAGATGAGAAGAGGGCTAAGGCACAATATCATGCACAAGGGTACCAAAAATGGATTACTAGAGCATTCAACAAGAAAGTGAAATCGAGAAACCATAAAGAATGGGACTTGGTCCTAAAGGTGCTTAGAGATGAGACTTTTGAACCAAGAGGAAAGATGAAGCCAAGGTGGCCTGGGCCTTATATTATTAAGAAGATCATGTTTGAAGGTGCTATAAGGATCAAAAAATTGGATGGGGAAGAGATGCTTCGCCCAATTAACATGGACAGACTCTAGAAATACAACATTTAAAGAAAAGAAAAAGAAAAAGAAAAAAATCTTGCTAAGTTGAAAACCCGAAAGGGCGGCCTAGGCAAAAATTAAGGCAAAAGAATCCTACTATATTGAAAAACTAAAAGGGCAATCTAGGCAAAAGTTAGGAGAAAAGACCATAGGCATGGAAAAAATTCTTGAAGGGATGCCATGGGCAAAAATTACATTGCAAAGGAAACAGAAAAGAAAAAGAAAAAGACGAAGGAATAAGATGACAATAAGCAAAGATAATAAAAAAGTGATTCACTTATTGCTCAAAATTAAAAGATAACAAGATTGTTTTCATAAGGGATTTGGAACACTCCAATCCTTTATTAAATTCAAAAACAAAAACATAAGAATCATAAAGTGTAGAAAAGTAAAATATAGGGCATATCAAGGTGGTCACTCAGCCCTCCTTGCTTTCTTGCTATTCTTCATTTAAGCTTTCTCATCCCTCAATATCCACTTCATGTCATCCTTCAACCATTGCTTGTACCTTGCAGTGGGATAGATGTATCGAGGAGGAGCAATGCTGCTAGTCACCCTGCAGCACGACCAAACCTCACGAATCCTACCCAAGATCCTGTCAGTAAATACCTCAATGTGGAAGGCACCTTCACCATAAGGAGCTCCTTAACGCTCTCCAAATTTTCTTGAGATATGAGTGGAGTAGTATGAGCAACAACCAAGTCCAACTAAAGGCACATAGTAGTCCTTGCAGCAATGGTGAACCATGCTTGAAATGTGCCACCATTCCACGACCCATTGAATGTCGGTCTCCTTGATGTGACCATAAGCTCCATGTACACCTCAAAGCTCATGTCATTTTGATAAAGCCAATGGTCCCTAAAATGCCTGAGGAGGTATGTGCTGGGGGGTACAGTAGGAGGTTGAAGCAACCAAAACCTCTCTTGTAGCCATATCTGAAAAAAAAAAAAAAAAAAAAAAAAAAAAAAAAAAAAAAAAAAAAAAAAAAAAAAAAAAGCATGAGTGAAAAAAATGTATAAATAATAATGAAAGATGATATAAGGTGCCTCAATGGGTTAAAAACCGAAAGGCAATCCATGCAAAATTAGAGGAATCCCGCTAGGTTGAGAACCTAAGGAAAAGTTAGGGATTATACCTGAAGAAGAAGAGGACTTCCCGCAAAGAAGCTTACTTTCCTCCTATGAAATGCATCCAAACCATTGAGGGTTTCCTCCAAGATCAAGCTAGGTCACCTCTCTTTATAAACCACCATGCACATCTGGAGGTCCATACAATATGACCTTTGGACTGAGAAGTACCTTGCAAGAGCACATAAGCCAAAGGCACGAAGAAAGTATGAACGTGACCTCTCATTTAAGAGAACGGTCAAGTCGAAAAAGTGTGTGAAAACCAAGCTAAGGTTGAGTATGCCAAAGACGCACCACCTATTTGCCGTAGCAAGAGGGACGCCCAACACAGCTTGCAACAAAGAAGGGAGATCCCCACCTATGGTAGGGAAGACGAGATCGTCAATCTCTGATTCACCCATGATGGCACTGAATTCCTTGATAGTAAGGCATAGTTCTACTCCATTGAAGCAGAAAACATGCCAAGTAGGGACCCAATAGTTGACAGCAACACGAAGAAGAGGCCCATCCACCCTTATTTGATTGTATGGAAAGACACAAGAAAGACCATAGGGGGTGATGGAATCCTTGAAATCAGGACCAAGCCTCCTAACCTAAGTTGAGACATCAAGTGGAGAGTTTTTCTGCCATTGGGGGACCTTAGAAAAGTGCTCTTTGAATTGAAAATATGTTGGTGAGGGTTTTGGGACCCAAACGGCTAATTTTATACTTAATTAGGGCGGTTGGGGTTTACTCTGATTTGCGGCCCACGTATGCAAGGTCAACCTTACATATGCGAAGTTAAAGCCGTGTATGTAGGCCTATTCCCATGTACGCATAGCGCCTGGCAGAAGTTCATTCTCCCCTGTTTTATGCATGGTTTTTCCATTCCAAGGCATCCCTAGGGTTCCTACGACATAAAGGATCATTCAAGGCATATTTCAAGCATCGAAGAAGCAATATTGTATGGAAACATACAATTAACCATATTTCTTGTAAATTAATTACTAGTCCCAATTAAAAGCATAAATGTAAAAAGATGTTCTTAAGTACAACCCTTTGCCTCAAACTGAATTCAAATGTCTGCTAAAGGAAATAAAAAACAATAAAAGCAACAAAAAGAAAGAAATATGTGTGTTGTATGCCTATGTGTCTTGACTGCAAGTAATCAATGTTGTTGCCTCTTCCTTGGTAGCTAAAAGTCGCCTCTAAATCCTCCTCATCACCACCATCATCGTCATCATCATCACCACCATTGCCCGGGTAGGCCGCCTTTTAGGACTGTATAAGCTCCTTGAATAGTTGGTCACCTTTAGCTTGAGATTCCCAGCCAACCATACCAACTCCTCATGCTCTTGGATGATGGGCTGTAGTTTGAATAAAGAAGGATTAGTAACCAGAAAAAAGGAGAGACAGCAAGAAGAACAAAGGGAAAGAAGAACTCACTGCTCGGGTGCCATAAGCATAGACTGTCCAAGGGAGATATGAAGGATCAATTAGCTAATTGGCAGTAGGCTTTTCTTGCTACAAATTTTCCACCATTAGAAGCTATGACAAACAAGATAAAGGAAAGGGAAAAGAAGAAGAAGAGATTGAGCATATACCTGAGCAGTAAGGAAAGGCATGAGGCGGGTGATGTTGAATTCCTCATAGTCCAATCAATTAAGGAGCCACCCAGCATAGGGAACACCACTCCCCTACAAGTTATACTCAGCATCAGTCATAGAGTGTGGGGCAAGCATGAACTCCGGAGGATTCATCGGAATCTGTGGGTCATCTCTACCTACCAATTGACATCGCTCATTCTCCACCAAGTAGAGTGCCCTTAAGCCTGCTCCTTCGAAGGGCTAGGTAATCTCCGAAGCAATGATAGCAGCAGCTTCCAAATCTAGAGAAACAGGTAGGGGTTGGCTGGCCTATGAAGTCCAGTTGACCTATAATCATACAAGGTTAGAAGAAGAGTATCCTAAGGGAAATGCATGAAGAAGCATGAAAATTGGAACTCTTAAACTTATTTCATCTCAAGTTAACCCAGTAAGGTGGACCCTCACTCGAGGGAATTCCCTTAAATTTAGATCGATGCCTAGAGTTTTGAGGCCATACCTAACAATCCACTACTGCAAAAGGAAGCACAAGCCACAAGTTAGATACAAAATGGTAAGGTTTGCAAGATGATAGTTTGCAAGATGACAATTTGTAAGATGATAGTTTGCAAGATGAAAATTTGCAAGATGATACAATTTACAAGACTACAAGCTACAAATGAAAATACAAGAGATGGAAAGAGAACTAACATTAATGAGCTTCCAAGGCCCCACAAGCTGCCGTAAAGGGCCCTAGCTAAAAGTGTCGAGGGTAGAGTAAAGATAGGCAATACATGCTTGCCCCCAGTTGGCCCTCCATGCATCTGCAAAGTCTTGAAAAAGAGTCAACCACCTTAAGGACACCGTTTGCCCACCATTGGTGAAGAGATATGCTCCCAACAAATAAAGAAGAAAAGCCTTAGCCATTCGGACGCGCTCCTCCATAGTCCTTTGTGGGAGAAGCATGTAATCCAATACCAAGTCAAAGTAATGGATGGTCTCACTGGAGTACTTCCTCCCCAACATGTCAAGACCCAGCTGGATGCCCGACACGTTGTCCAAATTAATGATGGCCCTTTCGAAGCTAAGGCCGGTTATGCGGTGGAAGTCATAGGCAGTCACCGTCATCTCCTATTCAGCAATATGGAAGGTATAAGGAGGTTGTACCACTCCACCATCTTGTTGTGCTTCCCCTACCAGCATAAGAGAATGAGGACGGCAAAAGAAAAAGATAACATTAGATTCTAAAGTCAAGTGAAAATGATGAAAAATGATGTTTACGATGCAAGAATAAAGATAAAAAGAAGGATGCGGTGATGTTCAGGTGCAAAAATGACAAAAAAGGGTATTAGGATTGCATATAAAAGTGAAACAGTGAAAAGAGAAGTGAAAATGGACAGAGTGAGGGCTTTGCCAGGCGTCTCACATATGCGAGTTGAGGCCCACATATGCAAACAGGACCCCATGTATGCAGGCCAAAACACATGTAAACAGAGCCTCAAGAACAGAGCTGCATACACAAGAATAGAGTTGCGTACGTATAAGTCCAAGTTGCGTAAGCAGGCTCGAGCCCACACACACAGAAGCACAGACAAGAAGTTTCCTTTAACATTTTCAAACATATATCATCCAAAATCAATCCTAAACATGTTCCTACCCCTCCTAATGTGTCAGGTTTTCAACTAAGCCCATCCCATAACAAAACCCAAGCATTTACATGGCCAAAAACAAATCAAAACGGAAGATCAAAGAGAAACTTGAAAATGAATAAAGTTTGGAAAACTTACAGATTCAACCATAGGAATTTGATTCTCTAGCCAATATGTCAATGAAGAAGGCTCCATTAATCTCACTGCTCCACTCCAACGGGTGAGGAGAAATGCATCGGAGGAAAGGACATAGGAAGTCTTCTTGGCCTTGGTTGTTATTGAAGGATATGAAGAGATTTTAGAGAGAAAATGAGGGAATAAGGGAGTTTTGAGAGAATGGGAGAATTAGATGATGTGAGGAAAAGAGAGAAGAGAGAAGTTTTTGTAGAGGAAAGAAAGAAAAGTTGAAGAGTTATGAAGAATGTGCAAAGATGAGGGAGATGAAGAGAATGAAGAAGAAAAAGAAACAGTTAATAACCATTGGAAAAAATGAAGATGCGGGAACACACTTGATGGCTAAACTATATATAGTTTAGGCCTCACTACTAAACTATTTGTAGTTTAGTCATGAACAGTTAAAAAAAAAAATATCTCAAGATTGCCCCAATTAGGCACAAGGTCGCCTTAGTGAGCAATAAAAGAAGCATAAGTCTCTTCCCCCAATGAAGCATGTACATCCCAAAACCATTTTGAGTAGATCACATAAATTCAAGAACACTATCCCTAGTAAGGAAGTAGAAGATTTTTCCCTAGTAAATCAAGCATATTTAGAACATCATCCTCATAGGAGAGGCAGAAGATTCTTCCCCAATGGACCCAAGCATAATTAAACAATCCCTAGTGAAGGAGAAAAAGATTCTTCCCAGCAGATCAAGTACACCTAAAGTATCCACAATGAGGAAGCAAAAGATTCTTCCTTAAAAGTCCTCAACATACCATGAAGGAAGCAAAAGATTCTTCCTTGGTGGATCACATATCTACAAAGTTACACTACTCCTTAGCTAGTTTCTCATCCCCAAGTAAGTCATGAAAGAGGCAGAAGATTCCTCCCAATACATACCTACTCCTCAGTGAGTTTTCACCACCCTAATGGATTCGACAATTAAGACTACTCATGCACATATCCTCAAGGAATTGAACATGTAGGCATGGTAAAAAAAGGTAGAGATAGAGAAAGAGACAAAGGTCAACCCGAGGCAAAAACCTCACCAAAAAAAGGTAGAGAAAGAAGTGAAGAATATAAGAGGAGCGAGTCGCCTGGAGAAGTTTGAGGCAAGAACCTCGAATGGACACCACAGAGACTGTATCCTTTTGTTGTTTGTTGGGTTAGCTCGAAGAGTGCCTTTGTTTGTTTTCTTTTTCATTTTAAGTGACTCTAGGATAGTGAGTCACTCGTCATTTGCTTGCAAGTTTCAAAATAGGTTTTAGGATAGTAAACCTGTCGTTGCTTGTTTCTCGAGCAACAAAGGAGGGACTTCGGACATACGAATCCCATGCAACTCTTGGGAGTTGCACCCCGCCTCATGTATGCTGATGTGTGTTGTGTGCGTGGGTTAGGCCTAAGCCGTACGTCGAAACAAAATGTTTTGTCTCTAATTTTTTGGATCCTGTCAGTGAAGCTCACGAATCAAAAGAGGGGCATCTGTAAACACTACATTTTGTACACCTTACGACTTAGGCCCCTGTTCCCCAATGATGCCCAAACTCTAAGGCTCGAAGCTAGTTTAAAGCCCAATTAAATATCAAATTGACTTGAGGAGTGTTAAAATGGAATATATAACATTTTAAATGAGTAAAGATCTATTTTTGGAAATAAAATAACCAAAGTGGCCTTCGGCCTATGTACGCAAGCACACTCCTGCATACGCAGCTAGGATTTCAGAGACATAAAAACTGCAAGTTTTTTGCAATAATGGCTAAGGTTTGGAAGGAATTCCACACCCTATTTTTTTCACTATAAAAAGCCTTACATGATATATTTTCAAAACACACAGAAATCCCATGGGAAAAATACAAGATTCACTAGAAAATAGTAAATCAAAAGGGAGTTATTCACAAAACATTCTCAAGTCAATTTTGCTTGATTAAGACCTCTTTTGTCCCCAATCCTTTTAGTTTAACATTGTGAATCACTTTCTTATTGGCTTGTGAATAAATTTGACTAAGGGGAATGGTCAAAATTAAGCTTGAAGGGCTTTTCTTTGAGGTATTAGTTCAAAAAAAATTTTCCTTTCCTTTTTATGCTTCTGTTTTTCTCGTTTTCTTGTTATAACGTGTTTTGATATGTTTTTCTAGTCTAGGTTTATGTTTTTATATGTTTAAAATGCATTTGGGGTGTTAGATTTAGTGTTTTAAGCTTGGTTGTGCTTTTAGGGTTTTCTGGGCAAGAACTTACGCCTGCATAATCTTGCACACACACGCAGGCTTAATTATGCACATGTAGGCTTGTTCTTGCGTGCACAGGCTGCTGCCTAGAAATCCTAATTTCTATTTCATTTATTTCATTTCTACTTTCACATGTTTGTTTGTTTGTTTAACTTCTATTTCTCATGCTTTTATGCTTTCAATACCTATGTTTCACATGTTTAATTGCTTGGTTTGCCTCACATGTTAGAATTAGGGTTTGTTTTGTATTTATATGGTTTTGATGACATGAGCATGCATTCACATGCTCATGCATAAATGCCATAGGTGCTGAGTTGTTGCAAGGTAAGTAAAAGGTAAGTCATGCATTGGAAATGTTCATGCATTTGTGATATGATCTCCTTTTGGTGTTAGAGATGAATGTGAATGTTTGGATGAATCACATGTTGCTTGGATATTTTCTTTTGTTTATGCTCCTGCCTTGGGTTGATTATACATGTGCTGCCTTGTTAGAGATGATGTGATGCCATGCTAGATGAATGTTAGGATGAGGTGTGAGATGTAAGGGTTTACCATGGTGTAATATGATGAATCATGTTTAGATGTATGACACTAGGGTTTATGTTAATGCTTTGATGCCATGTTAGATGAATGCTAGGGTCGTATATGTTTGGGTTGGTTTCTTATGCTTTATGGATGGATATGTATGCATTTTGGGATAATGATGCCATGTTGTATGCCTAAATGTATGCTAGTGTGTGTGTGTGAGTTAGAATACAAGTATTGGACATGATTTTTTCGAGGTTAAGACATAAGACACAATGATAGGCAGTCTTGGATGCCTACCGCCTTCCCAAGAACATACCTAAACTCTGAACCTATATCTCTGGTAGTAAGATCAATGGTCCTTTATTGAAAGGATGCTATATCCATGGTTCTTAGGACATTGCAAAAACTAGGTGGCAACTCCTCCGTTGTGTCCACACTTAGACTAAGTTAAAACCTGTGAGGACTAGGAAAAGCCAAAGACAAGTGGACGTCCAAGCCTAGGGTAGGATATCCTTTTTAGGATTGCTTTCAAAATGAGTCAAGGGGAATGTGTCTAGTTTCCATTTGCAAGTTTGCCCTATTGCTTACGACAAAGAGTTGTGCTCTACACCAGGTTCTATCCATCCTGTTTACACAACATCTGTGATTAACCCTAGGGAAAAGCAACCATGTTGCTTACACATTAGATCATACCCAATCCCTATGGGTTACCAACCCTACAAGGGCTTGCATGCATACATTAATGGCTCCATCATGTAAATGTGTACTGATAAAATTTGTGGCAAGTAGCCAGAACTCTGCACCAAGGAGGACATGGCCAAGAGCCCAAGAGGCAAGGCCATCCAGAATAAAGCCTCTTCATTGTAAATTTGAATTTCCTTGTATTGTAAAAGGCCTACTATTGGAGCCATTGTCTATAGCCCATGTTTTGGGGGCATTGTAAAAAGCCTTGTAAAAGCATTACTTTCTATGTAATCAAAAGAGAAGGGTCCATCCCGCAATTTGAAGCATGATATGAAAGTTCTGGTTACTCGTCAAACTTGCACATTATTATGCATCACTATAGAAATTCACCATGATAAAAACCCGCTTAAGGGTCCAAGCCAATATTTGGAAAATGATAGATGCATTTTAAATAAGCAAGAACCTAAACTAACTTCGTGCTTTTTTTGTGTTTCCACATTGTCATGTTTTCAAATGTACCCCATTTCTTTCCCATCCCATTTCTTTCCTTTCTAGGATTATAAAGAGAAAAGATTGCTTAAAGGAAACAGTCTAAGTTACCATCACATTGCGATCCTATCATCACTAGGTCTCATGCTAAAGAGATGTCTACTAGTGGTCCTTCCTCCATCAGGGAAAACACTCATGAGATTGCTCTTCTAAAAGAGAAGATGGCAGAAATGATGCGTATGATACAATAGCTAGTTGTAGGAGGGAGCCGAGCTTCATCTAATCCCACTCCGGAGGGCTTTGTGCCCCCAGTCTAAAAATGAGGCCTAACTGCTTCCAAAACCAAATCAAGGCCAAACCACACCGCCATTCATCCCACAAGGAGGTAACCAAGAATTGAATCCTCCTAAGGATAAGACCTCAGAGTCTGGGTATGGTCAGGGCAATAGTCAAGTGGAGACCTTGACTAAGAAGATACATATTATAGAGGGCTCTGGTGCCCAAGGAAGTGTCGATTTGGATAGCTTGACCAATTTTCCTCAAGTCATTATGCCTCCAAGTTCAAGTCACCTAAGTTAGTCAAATATGATGGCACTGGAGATCCTTGTGCCCATTTGTACATGTTCTATTGGAAGATGGCATCCTATGGAGACAATCGTCCTTTGTTTTGCTAGATTTTCCCTGATAGCTTAACTAGCCCTGCGACTACATGGTATGAGAGATTAGAAAAGACCTGTAGTTGGAGAGAGATGGCTGTGGACACAACATAAAGTGTCAAAATTGGCACCTAATTATATGGTCAGGAACCATGAATATAGCATCCTTTCGAGGAAGGACCATTGATCTTTCTACCAGAGTATGGGTTCAGAGTTTAGGTAGAGTTTTAGGAAGGTATTAGACACCTAAAGCTACCAAACCCTAAGTTTGGCCTCCTCTCATAGTGTCTTATATCTTAACCTTATTAAAAGCATGTTCAATACTTGTATTCTAACTCACACACACACCAGCATACATCTAATCATACAACATGACATCATTCATCCCAAACTCTAACCATACATCTAATCATGCTCAGTTAGCAAACCTAACATACATCTATCATGGCAAGCATCTCATCACAAACCCTAGCATACATCTATCATGGAATTTCATCGACCTAGTATTCATCATGTCATCATGTCACATCCAAGGCTTGTAAACATTCATACATCATGTTAAGGCAGCAACATAAACTTCAAAGGATCAAATAACCAACATGTGAAAGGTAAACCAACAACAAATATATGAAATAGAGACTCAAGACCATAAACATATGAAAAAGAATCTAAAACAAAAGCACATTATTCGAGATAAAGAACAAAACAGAAGAGTTAGGGTTTCCGGGTAGGATCATGCATACGCATGAACAAGCCTGCATACACAAAAAGGATTATGTGTACAAGGAAACCAGCCTAGAAACTTTAACAACACAGTAAAACAGAGAAAGGCACAAAACGGTAAATCTAATAGCCTAACATGCTAAAAAACATAAATAAAGTCTAAAACTAACCTAAACAAACATATATAAAAATAAACTAAGCAAAGAAACAGATTGAAGGTAGAAATGAAAAAAGTAAATTTTAAAAGAATACCTCAAAAAAAAAAAAAAAAAAAAAAACCTCAGTCAATATATTCACAAATCAATAGAAACGTGATTAGTAATCTTAAACTCAAAGGATTAAGGCCAGAAAAGCCCCAATCAAATAAAATTGACTTGAAGATGTTTTGTGAAAAATTCCCTCTTTGATTCACTATTTCTAGTGAATCTTAGGTTTTCCCTTAGGATTTTTTCTGTGTCTTGAAAAGGAACCATGTAAGGCTTTATATAGTTGAAAAATAGGGGTTTAGAACAGCTCCCAGATGATGTGGGATTCATTCCAAACTTTAGTCTTTAATGCAGAAAGCTTGCATTTTTTATGTCTCTGAAACCCTAGCTGCGTAAGCAGACTTGTGCCTACGTACGCAGCATGTGGCCTGCGTACACGAGTTTGTGCCTGTGTACATAAACCGTGGGTTTTCTTTGGCCTTTATTTTCCAAAAATAGATTTTTTCTCATTAAAAGTTATATTTTCCATTTTAACACCTCTCAAGTCAATTTAACATTTGATTGGGCCCTAAACCAACTTTGGGTCTCGAAATTTGAGCATCATTGGGAAATGGGGGCTTGAGTTGTAAGGGATACAAAATGCGGTGTCTATAGATGCCCTTATTCTGATTCGTGAGCTTTACTAACATAATCAAAATAATAAGAGACAAAACATTTTGTTTCGATGTACGACTCGGGCCCAACCTATGCACATGACACACATCACGCATACATGGGGTGGGGTGCAACTCTGAAGAGTTGCGTGGGATTTGTATGTTTGAATTCCCACCTTTTTTGCTTAGGAAACGGGCAACGATAGGTTCACTATCCTAGAACCTGTTTGCAATTGCAAGCAAAACGTGAGTGACTCATTATCCTAGAGTCACTTTAAAAAGAAAAACAAAGGGTGAGCTAACCCAACAAACAAGGATCCATATGTGGCTCTTGCCTTAAAATTCTTTGGGTGGCACTCATCTTCTATCTCCATCTCTACCTATTCTAGTTAGGCTCTTGCCTTGAGGTGACCTTGTGTCACGTGCCTAGCTCTTACTTGGGTTCGAGTTAAGAGCCTAAGAATCTCTCTCTTGTCAAATCTAAGCTTATTTGGAATTAGAGTATTTTTTTTTTATGTGGATATTTTGACCAGTAATGAAACTAAATGGTGAGAGGGGTAGAAATTAGGCATTTGGGAATACATTGTATGATATCTATACTAGATGAGTTTTTGATCTGTTTTTTTTTTTTTTAAATTAAATTAGAAGTTTGATAACATGTTAGTTTGTCACGTGCATAATGAACAGAGGTTAGGATGCCACATCGCATCAAAAACATTGGGAACACTCCCAATAACTCTAGCAATGGTAGGAATCAACAAGATGGGAACCGAGAATTCAGGCACGACTAAGGCCAACCACCAAAGATGATCCAAATGATGCAGTGCTTGGTTGGAGTGGTCCAACAATAGGTCACTACTAGAGATAACCTGGCTCTGATACCATATGTAACGACCCAAGGAAAAACGCTAGCCACATATGCGCTACAACTCAAAAGGACTAGTCACAATTGAGGCTCCTTGTAGTTGTTAATAAAGTCTAGATCTACCCAGTAAATACCCATGTGGGACTTATCACACACCCACACACATCACACAATCAATCAAATTGTGGTATCACAATATCCCCCACTTAAATCCGTAACGTCCTTGTTAGGGCCTACTTTATGGGGTAGTGTCTCCGAGCCCACACGGGGTTACTGAACTGGCTCTGATACCATATGTAATTTTAAGGACTCAAAATAGTTCAAATATTCAAACATAATTCATATTCTTAACAATCTTATGACTATGGTCACGTTATATCCCCGTGACTAGGCATCAGAGTACCAATGAATAATCCCCATTGGTTTAGGTATCAGAATACCAATGAATAACCCCCATTGGTTGGGTATTAGAACACTAATGAATAACCCCATTTAGTTTGGGTATCAGAGTACCAATGAATAACCCCAATTGGTTTAGGTATTAGAGTACCAATGAATAACCCCCATTGGCTAGGTATCAGAATAAATTTATAGTCAGATTATTCATAATCATATATATGAAATCATATTTTCTAACAAAAATATATCTTATTCAAGCATGTATATAATAATCATATACTCAGTATTAAAATATATTTGTAATAATCCTTTACTTGAAATTAGTAATACAATAGAAATAAAAATTCTTGCAATTATAAACAATTTTCAGTAGTTAAAAATACATTAATATAAGCAAAATAAAACCCAATTAGGATAAGGTTGCTTACCTCAACTAGCTTACCACAAGAACTTCTCCCTAACACTTTCTCTAAAATTCTTAGATCTCACCTAACAATTTACAAGCACCATTTACTCAATAATCATATAATTCAAGAAAGACTTATAATGGTACCTGACCAGAAGAAAGACTATTAAAAATATCTCATAATTGTCTGCTTATCTCACACAAAAATTCCACCTAATCATAATATTTTTCTTTATATATATATATATATATATAAACTAATAAGATGTAATATAAGTCTTCAAAAGTTATAATATGCTATGAGTTTTCAAAAATAACTAAAGGAGTTTCATAGTCTTAAAATAATAAGTTACAAATGGATCACATACCTTAATCTTACAAATATATCATAGATGGTTTAGAAAGTAATCAGTTTTCCATATATCAAAGCTACAACTTACAATAAGTTTCAAAAATACATAAGTAGTTTTAATGACTCAAAATAAAGATTAAATAATTTTCACAAATACATATGAGCATTAAATATAAGATTTATTTTATTTAATTGTTTTTTTAGCTATATTGATTTAAAGTAAAGAATATAGAAATATCACAAATAGATTTGAATATTGAATATATGATTCTATATATGTATTTGAATAAGATATATTTTTGTTAGAAAATATGATTTCATATATATGATTATTAACAATCTGATTATAAAATTATTCTAATACCCAGCCAATGGAGGTTATTCATTGGTACTCTGATACCTAAACCAATGGGGGTATACATTGGTGTTTTGATATCTAGCCAATGAGGGTTATTCATTGGTATTCTAATACCCAAACCAATGGGGGTTATTCATTTTTACTCTGATACTTAGTCACAGGGGATATAGCGTGACCATAGTCATAAGATTGTTAAGAATATGAATTACTTTTGAATATTTGAACTATTTTGAGTCCTTAAAATTACATATGGTATCAGAGCTAGCCTTATAACCCCGTGTGGGCTCAGAGACACTACCCCACAAAATGGGCCCTAATGAGGACATTAGAGATTTAAGTGGGGGAGATTGTTATACCCCAATTTGATTGATTGTGTGATGTGTGTAGGTGTGTGATGAGTCCTACATCAGGTATTTATTGGGTAGATCTAGGCTTTATTAACAACTACAAAGGAGCCTCAATTGTGATTAGTCATTTTGAGGTATAGCGCAAATGTGGCTAGCGCTTTTCATTGGTTCGTGACACCTTGGTCTCTATCTCTATCTCTATTCAATTTCCAAAGGATATGTGCATGAGTAAAGGACGATAAGGAAAAACTTGTTGAGGAGTAGGATGGTATATGATCCATTGGGGAAAAATCTTTTGTTTCCTTCATGGCTCACTGGGGATGATAAGGAAAAACTCGCTGAGGAGTAAGATAGTATATGATCCATTGGGGAAAAATCTTCTGTTTCCTTCATAGCTCACTAAGGATGGTAAGGAAAAACTCATTGAGGAGTAGGATGGTATATGATCCATTGGGGGAAAATCTCCTGTTTCCTTCATGGCTCACTAGGGATGGTAAGAAAAAACTCGCTGAGGAGTAGGATGGTATATGAACCATTAGGGAAAAATCTTCTGTTTCCTTCATGGCTTACTGGAGATGGTAAGGAAAAACTAGCTGAGAAGTATGGTGATGGACTCACTGAGGAGTAGGATGATGGACTTGCTGAGGAGTATGATGATGTGTGGTTGCCTATTGGGGAAATTTTATCAACTCTATTGGGGAAATTTTATTTTACAACTCTTGAGAGGGTTGCCTTTGTGCCTTTAGACCCACGGGGGAGTCTTTCTATGATACCAAAGTTTGCTAGGGATTTGATTGATAGTCTTAACTTATCAGGGAATATGATGGACTAATTGTGACCTACGAGGAAGTCTTTGAGATGTATGGTCCACTGAGGAAAATCCTTCTATTTCCTTCATGGTTCGCTAAGGAGTTCGTGTTGATTCTACCCAAGAGGGGTGGTTTTATTGACTTTATGGGAAAAATTTTCTTTACAACTCTTGAGGAGGTTGCTTTGTGCCTTGGGCCCACAGGGGAGTTCCTTGAAGTAAATTTGGAGTTGAAGAAAGGAGGTGAACACAAGGGATCATGGATCCAGATGGTTTTGCATATCAATGCATATTCTTTTCGAACTAGTTTTGCATATATTACCTATCATCTTTATTGATGAGTCCAAATATGAATTTAAAATTCGATCATCTCTAGCGAACTCGATCATTGTCCTTGTTTGAACATACACACCTCACTTCTCTCATCCTTCTCTTCTTGTATTCTTTTTAATCAACTCATCTCTCATGTATTTTTTTCTTCTCATCATGGTTGCTTTAACTTAGACCTAGTCTCATCTTCCCTTGTATTCTCATTCATGGATTGCCCTTGGCTTGGAGTAAGTTCACCATTTTCCTTGTGGCTCTTCTTCACTTCTTTCCAAGATGCCCTAACTTTTGCCTAGGCCGCTCTTTCAGGTTTTCAGCCTAGCGAGCCTTTCTTCTTTCTCTCTTTTCTTTTTCTCTAGGCTTTCCAAAATTTGTGAGGCTATACAATCTCAACTGATTAGAGAGGACTTGTTTCTAGATGGTAATGAGGTTGGGAGTCTAAGGCTTTCTTTGTTTTTCCATTTTTTTTTTCTTTTTCCATGCCCTTTGTTAGGGAAAGGGCATCCTTTCACTAATAAATCATCCGCACATCTCTCTATCACAAAACTTGCCCATAGTATAGGGTTGATTATTTCCAATATTAGAGTATGCCCCTAGTGTTAAGGGTAACCCATTCAATCATCATCTCTTAATAACATGCCCCTAGTGTATGGGGTAATCTCTTGGCATAGGTATAAAGAAGGAATTCATCTAGGCTCAACGGGGTTGGCAAGTGGAAACAATTTGTCATTGTAACAAAGGGTAGTAGAAAGATGGCCTCTCATCCTTTTCGACCTTGATCGCTTAGCCTTTCCAAACCTAGGTTAACCATTTCGCTCATCAAGTTCTCATCATTGTAGTGTCATCCATGCAAAAACAAATCATTCAATCAATTGTTCTTTCCTATCTTTGAACTCACTCACATTTTGTGCTTCGAGGAATCTCTCATCACTTATTCTTGTGTACTCTCTCACCTGATCGAAGTCTTTTTATTTCTCTCTATTTGTCACTCTCTTTATCACTTTCATGCTTGTTCTTTATGACCGAATGAACTAGGACAATCTCCTCTTTCAATTCCTTTATTTGGATTAACCAATGTTTTAGGTTTAAGGATTCTTTCATTTCAAAACTATCAAAAAGAGATCACATGATACACGTCACATTTGAATGGCCAACTTTATTGAAAGTGAAATAACATTGATTTGAAAATTCAAAGGAACATGACTCAACAACAAGACAAAGACTCAATAACACAACAAAGGGAAAGACTTAACAACACAACATTGAAAAAGACTCTAATAAACTTGACAAATTGAAGATATGACAATTGATAAAGACTCAACAAAATTGGAACGACTCATCCTCTAGCAAAGGTATTCTCATGGGCTAAATCTCTTAAGCACACCCCTCCATTTGATCTTGCTTCATCTATGGAATCTTGGCTTGGCAATCACCCCACCATCAATCAAATCTTGAATCTCGTGCTTCAATTTAAAGAAATTATTTGTCTTGTGTCCTACCTTTTGGTGAAAAGCACAATACTCATTCATGTTCCAAGTGCTTGGGATTGGAACTGGAAGAAAAGTAGGTTCAAATGGCTTGAGATAACCCTTCTTAGATAAGATTTCAAGGGCCTCTAATAACGACATGTGAATGTCATCAAATTCCCTTCTCTTTTTGGGGGTGTCTTTGGCAATAACTTCTTTTCTTTCTTTTGGATCGCCAAAAACATCCTCGGCTTATGGGTCATGTATTTTTTCAAGCCTTTGTAGTCAAGTGCTTACATCCTTCATTAGCACCTCCATGGGAGCAAGTGTCTTACTCATAATGTCAATACTTTCATTCATGCTCGTCATTGATTCTTGATATCTTCCTCAATGAGTAGATCTTAACAAGGCTAGGGATGTTCTTTGAGATTATCTTAAGTGTACCTAAAAATGAATTTGATCGAATAAACATGTGCTCCTAATGTCTTTTAAAGTTTTGGACCTATAAACTTTTCTTGCTTGCTTCAAAATGTGGACTACATGTATGCCTTATTCGTATTCTAAGCCTTGTATCATTTCATTATCTTAAACTTATAAATAGAATAAGCTACATCAATCTTTCAAAATTCATGTCTTCCCCTATGCTTAAAGCCTAATTACATTATTCACACATCTCGCCCTCTCTCTTCCCCTCATTTGGATCCAATCCCATTTGTAGACACTCAATTTTGCACCCATGATTTAATCAAGGAGAATGACTTGAATGACCATCCATGTACCCCAAAAATCATGATTGCATTACATGCATCAATTTGTTTTCGTATTATAGGCATTAGTTTGTCTTTGCATTACATGCATTAATTCATTCATTGCATATCATAAAAATGATCTTGAGATTCGTTGGTGTGTCCAATTTACAAATAGGACCATCGGATCGAAAGATATCGCATAATCAAGTTGCATGGTCAACATGCATTGTGTCTAGGTAGAGTCGACCACACACGATTAATTTAAATTAATTCTGACTGGTTAAACAATTAAAATTAACTAAATTATTCCGTGATTGGTTGATAATTATTTTTTAAAATAGGGATGCATGCATAGGAATAAAAGAGATGATTGTGTAATAATAAAATTGTGGATAATCTGAACTTTATCAAGATTTATTTTAGGGTATTTATCTACAAGATAATTGTTCCTGAAAAAGCCTAAATTATCCAGAAAAGAGAAAAAAAAAAAAAAAAAATTTTTGTGCTTCGAGGAATCTCTCATCACTTATTCTTGTGTACTCTCTCACCTGATCGAAGTCTTTTTATTTCTCTCTATTTGTCACTCTCTTTATCACTTTCATGCTTGTTCTTTATGACCGAATGAACTAGGACAATCTCCTCTTTCAATTCCTTTATTTGGATTAACCAATGTTTTAGGTTTAAGGATTCTTTCATTTCAAAACTATCAAAAAGAGATCACATGATACACGTCACATTTGAATGGCCAACTTTATTGAAAGTGAAATAACATTGATTTGAAAATTCAAAGGAACATGACTCAACAACAAGACAAAGACTCAATAACACAACAAAGGGAAAGACTTAACAACACAACATTGAAAAAGACTCTAATAAACTTGACAAATTGAAGATATGACAATTGATAAAGACTCAACAAAATTGGAACGACTCATCCTCTAGCAAAGGTATTCTCATGGGCTAAATCTCTTAAGCACACCCCTCCATTTGATCTTGCTTCATCTATGGAATCTTGGCTTGGCAATCACCCCACCATCAATCAAATCTTGAATCTCGTGCTTCAATTTAAAGAAATTATTTGTCTTGTGTCCTACCTTTTGGTGAAAAGCACAATACTCATTCATGTTCCAAGTGCTTGGGATTGGAACTGGAAGAAAAGTAGGTTCAAATGGCTTGAGATAACCCTTCTTAGATAAGATTTCAAGGGCCTCTAATAACGACATGTGAATGTCATCAAATTCCCTTCTCTTTTTGGGGGTGTCTTTGGCAATAACTTCTTTTCTTTCTTTTGGATCGCCAAAAACATCCTCGGCTTATGGGTCATGTATTTTTTCAAGCCTTTGTAGTCAAGTGCTTACATCCTTCATTAGCACCTCCATGGGAGCAAGTGTCTTACTCATAATGTCAATACTTTCATTCATGCTCGTCATTGATTCTTGATATCTTCCTCAATGAGTAGATCTTAACAAGGCTAGGGATGTTCTTTGAGATTATCTTAAGTGTACCTAAAAATGAATTTGATCGAATAAACATGTGCTCCTAATGTCTTTTAAAGTTTTGGACCTATAAACTTTTCTTGCTTGCTTCAAAATGTGGACTACATGTATGCCTTATTCGTATTCTAAGCCTTGTATCATTTCATTATCTTAAACTTATAAATAGAATAAGCTACATCAATCTTTCAAAATTCATGTCTTCCCCTATGCTTAAAGCCTAATTACATTATTCACACATCTCGCCCTCTCTCTTCCCCTCATTTGGATCCAATCCCATTTGTAGACACTCAATTTTGCACCCATGATTTAATCAAGGAGAATGACTTGAATGACCATCCATGTACCCCAAAAATCATGATTGCATTACATGCATCAATTTGTTTTCGTATTATAGGCATTAGTTTGTCTTTGCATTACATGCATTAATTCATTCATTGCATATCATAAAAATGATCTTGAGATTCGTTGGTGTGTCCAATTTACAAATAGGACCATCGGATCGAAAGATATCGCATAATCAAGTTGCATGGTCAACATGCATTGTGTCTAGGTAGAGTCGACCACACACGATTAATTTAAATTAATTCTGACTGGTTAAACAATTAAAATTAACTAAATTATTCCGTGATTGGTTGATAATTATTTTTTAAAATAGGGATGCATGCATAGGAATAAAAGAGATGATTGTGTAATAATAAAATTGTGGATAATCTGAACTTTATCAAGATTTATTTTAGGGTATTTATCTACAAGATAATTGTTCCTGAAAAAGCCTAAATTATCCAGAAAAGAGAAAAAAAAAAAAAAAAAACTCATAGACTAAGGATGAAAACACGTGTAGGTGCGGGGACTAGACTAAAAAACCCTAGAAGGAGAGTCCAAAATGCACCCGAAAATGGAAGAACGTTCGATGTCCAAGAGCCCATTCGGCACTTTTGGAGTGCCGAACGACACTTTAAAAGGGCTGAATTTCCCCCTTTTGGGCTTTGGCCCAACACCCTTCGGGTGTCGATAAGGCACACCCTTTTCGATCTTTTCGCAAAAGGTTGAGTCCCGATTCACGTTCTATACATTGGAGCTGTTTTTTAGACTCTTCTAGCCTTTATAAATAGAGGTTGGGTCTTATAATTTAGGACCTTTTTTCTAGGCTCTGAGAGGCATACGTTTTGAGGTTCTCAAATTGCTGATATTTGCTGATCCTTTCTGAGACTTGTTGCTAAAATTAGGGCTTTTAGGTTTAAAGGTAACCAAATAAGTTTCTTTGAATCCTAAGACATCCTCTCAAGAATAAGGAGTGCTCACGCAAGAGGTTGTTTTCAATCATATTTTCTTTTTATGCTTCTTGTTTATGATGATGAATGTTATTCTTTATCCATGAATTATTATTTATTGTTTTGTTAAAGCATGATCTTGATTTTTATACAATTGTTATGATCTTTTTCTTAATTCCAATAATTTGCATGAGAATAATTCTTTTTCTTAAAACAAAAAAAGATCTGCATCTTTCTTAGATGTAGATCTGAATTTTTCTTAAACAAAAACAGATCTGCATCATTCTTAGATGTAGATCTGAATTTTTCTTAATTCAAAAACAAATCTGCGTCTTCATTAAATGCATATCTGAATTTTTCTTAAATAAAAAAACTGATTTGTATCTTTCTTAGATACAGATTTGATTTTTCTTTAACACATGCAGATTTTTGAAATAAAGAAAAAGATTAAACATGATTGTGTTTGTGTTTGTGTTTGTGTTTGTTTTATTTAATTCATGTTGCATAAATATAAATTATGAGTGAAACTTTCTTCTTAAAAAAAATCTTTTTCATTCTTATAAAACATATAAAAAACAGATCTAATTTTTTTGTTATCAAAAACCATTTTTTAGTACTTAAAATAAAATAGATCTGATATTCTTCAAATCAAAAGACTTTATTTCATGTGATAAACACATATCTGAATTTTCTATCTCTAAAAACCACATTTTTCTACATCCTACAAAACAGATCTGGTATTTTGACAAAACAAAATCAATTTTTTTACCAATCAAAATAGATCTGAATTGTTTTAAACAAAAGAAGATACTTCATTCATAAATAAATTTATGTGATTTAATCTTTATTTAACATGTTCAATATATCATTCATGACATGTATAAAAAGGTACATTGGTCACAAGAATCTAAGAGGCCAGACTCTGTCTGGGTGGAATTCGTGCCTATCACCTTCCCATTCCGTAACATAGTCTTCGAATTTAGGTCTTTGGATAAGTAGATTTGAGCCTTGTCTTTTCTTTTTTTGGGTAGAATTTAATTAGGATTAAAAGCCATGTATTTTTGGTAGATTGTAACTAGAACCCAAAACTATGTAATTTTCAATTTTCCAATAATGTAAATTTTTATTCAATCAATGAAGAGAATAATTCAATCATGTATTTAGTTTTTTTTTTTTTTTTTTTTTTTTTTTTTTTTTTTTTTGTATAAAAAATAAGTGGCCACTCTATATCACTTACCCAAAAAGAGAGGTGCCCTAAAAAGCACTCCAAAAATCTCTTTTTTTTTTTTAGAGGCAACTTTCGAGGTCTCTCACAGTGGCAACTATAATAGAGATGTCGAGGGCTAAGCTTCGTATTAGACTTAAATGACCAAATATGTACCCTTGTTTCGCATGATCTTGCATGATATAGTTGTTTGTTTATTTATGTTTGATGGGATGTTGTATTATATTTTTGTTGTATGATATTTTGTTTGTATTGTTTGTTAAAATCTTTCCCTAATTGTCATAATGTGTGCCATCCAAACCACAATGTATGCACCCTTTTTCAAAAATTTTGTGGTGGTAGTAACCATAGATTACCGGTCTTCATTAGATTTGGGTACCCAGTGGTCTCACCAACTCATAGCCCAAAGTCACTGGATCATTTCCTATTTGTTGGGAAATTTAGACCTCGGTTGATAAAATTAACAAATTTTAAACCCAAGTTGTTAATTAGATTTATTATGAATAAAAATTGTCAAAACAAACAAACATCAATATCATGTCAAAATCATGTGCAACGGAAAAAATAAATAATAAGATATGATGACTTAGGAAAACTAATGAAACAAACTAGTTTCACAATAAAAAACCTGGGGGGAAACCTTCCCGAAAAACAATCCACTATAGTAAAGAGAAATTTCAGATCTAGTACAAAACCTTTATCCCTAGACTCTACAATCCCCGTAGATGAACTCACAGCAGAAACCTTCTACCGCTTCAGAATCTCTGAACTCTTCAATATATGAACGCCATCCTTTGATGATGCATGAATCTTAGTACGTGACTAACCAATTGCGCGGATGCTAGTATGCGACTTAATTACCAACTAGAAGAAGATTGTTGGCTGCAAAGTTCTTCACTTCATCAACAATGAAGATCAAGAAGCACTTGGTTACAAAATCCTAAGGCGTAAAAGATGCAGTAACTTCTTTCAGAGAGAATAAGATATCAGTCACCTTTTTCTTATGTTCTCCTTGTATTCTCTTATGTGACGGCCTCTAAAATAAGCCTTATATAGGTCTAGGGTTGTGAGAAAAGAAACCCTACATAAATACAAAAGCCTGGCCCAAAAATCAGATCTGAAAATTCTGATTTCCGTAACCTCGATAGATAGCAGATGTCAAGATTTAAACTTCGACAGATACAGCTATCGAGGAGGTGTCGAGCAGGTGTCAAAGGGACAAAAGCTTTCTTGATCGATCCACCAGCTGTTAAGAAGGTGTCGAGATTGCAATAACAATCAATTGAAAAGCTCAATAGATAGCCTAGCTATCGAAAGGTGTCGAGCAGCTATCGAATTATCTGTCCGCAGGTGTCAAGTTATCTGTCCAGCTTTAATGAACAACTTTTCTTCACTTGTTTCTTGGTCCAATCTTCATGGCTTTAATACTAGACTTGAACAACATATTTCTTGAAGTATTAAACACATCCTAGATCTACCCAATTACAAGTAAAGTGCGTTTTATTAAAGGATTAGCCAACTACATAAAAGAATGACATATATTCTTAACAAGTGAAATACATATGTCCTAACACTATTGATTGTAATGGACAAACCATGTCATTTGGACCAATGAAATATTTATTACATTACAAGTTAGGAGGTGTAACGTCCTAGCTATGAGAAATAATGAAACAACAAACCCACCTTACAATATAATGACTTAGAACCTACTTTTAGGTCGGTCCCGGTTAAAATTGCATTGCATGTTGTATGTGTTTATTTTGGTTGATTAATGGATGTGGATGGGGTCTTAGCTTTGATTAACCTGACCAAGCCTGTCATTAGGGGAGAATCTAGTCAAGATTTGAAGGAAGGCTACAAAAAGAACCTAAGCCCGACACTCAAGCCAATAGCTCCAGTTCCAAGCCCGTCACTCCCATCACAATACTAAAGCCTTCAAGCATAGAAGAGACTCTACTGCTGCAACATCACATCCCCATCTTTGACCTCCAAGATAGCTTAAGCCACAAGAAGTTTGAAGCTTTTAACAATATGGCAGAAGAGGGAGAACACCCAAACACAAAGGAACCCATGAACACCCAAGAGCTATTCAACACCATGGTAGCTAGTCAGATTCAGCTGAGGGAAGACATGAACTGTATGATGCAATAGTTTCAGAATTCGAAGAGAAATCAAGAAGAGGACAAGAATGATCATGATCCACCAGTCGTAGAGAGTTAGAAGAAGATCAATGAGAGGATGGATGAAATGGAGGAGATGATTAGAAGAGCCCGTAAGATAGAGGAACTTATGGACTACGATGCCCTCTCACTTTTTCCTGATGCGAGGCTGCCACCCAAGTTCAAGATGCCAACCTTGGACAAGTTTGATGGGACAGGTTGCTCGAAGTCCCATCTAAATATGTATATGAGGGCTATGCAATCCTTAGGCGCGACCAAAGAAGTACTTGCTCAAATTTTCCAAGACACATTGACCAGAGCTGCTTTTAGGTGGTTCCTCAATATAGATGATGTAAGAGCAAGAAGTTGGGAGGACATCTACTGAGAGTTTCACAAGCAATACAAGTACAATATAGAAGTAGACATCACAGATGGGAGGACGTCTATCGAAAGAATCCTTCTCTACTTTCATTACCAAGTGGAGAGTCAAGGCAGCATAGATGATGAGTAGGTTGAGTGAGGAGGAATAGTTAACCATGGTTGTAAAAAATTTATTGGCTATATACCACAAATATTTGTTTGCACAATATTTTCCCAATTTTAAAGCTTTAATTGCTACTAGAACCCAAATTGAGGATGTTATAAACAATGGTACTATAGAGACCGATGACCTTCCAAGGTTTAGAAAGAATGTAGGATCTAATTCCAAGACTGCAAAAATTTCCAACATTCATAAAAATGATCCTTATCAATTGATTGCACCTGTGCAAGTACCACAAGGGCCTAAGCCTAAGAGGGAATTTCATGAGTTGTACATGCCCACAAGCCAAGTGTATGACAAACTAAAAGCAAAAGGGTTATTGATTAGGAAATTGACTATTGTTTCACCCTTCATCATGAAATTCAAGACCTAATAAACAACAAGGTGATTGCATAAGGCCTATCATCACTAACAATCCCTTACCCAATCACAACTTTGGGAAAGGACCGAGGATTAATTGCTTGATGACTGAAGAAGAAAATAAGGAAGACCTATCTGACTTGATCTATGACCTACCCGAATGCTTCATAATGACGTGGGAAGAATTAATGGATAGGACATCTACTACCACCATAGGATATGACACATGGAATGAAATACAAGAACCCGAGAACTATCCAACGTCCACAAACAAAGGGAGACACTTCAAACCCCAAGAGAATAACCAAACACCTACAAGTGGAGGGAGATACTTCAAACCCCAAGACATCGATCCCTCTGATCCAACCAAAATTGCCCACATCACAAAGGGGGGGGGGGGGAGACACTTCAAACCCCCACATTTAGAGACTGACAACCCAGTGGAAGCTTTGAATAGATCTACCTAACAAACGCCTGCTGAAGAAGATGAAGTTAGTCCACATCTTGTGCTCTATTTGACCTTATGAAAATGGTCTCATCTAACAATTTAAACACAAAGATCAATGCCCCATTTGTAATGCAAGCCCAACATTTTTTTTTTTTTAATGAAAAACTTATTTGAACTTGTATTTAAAATGAGCCATGACATTTAGAATTCCACATCTTTTTTGCTTTTTCCTTTTGTTTTGGATTTTTTTTTTTCTTTTTTTGAAGAATTAAAAAAAGGTGATCAAATTTTATCTCAACACATCAAAGTCTTTTACTTATCCCATTACAAAGCCTATCTTGAATGTTCACTCTCTCCCCAAGTTTCAAAAGTTCGATCCATTTCTATCTTTCATTCTCAAATGTGCCTTGCCCCTAGTTCAAAGAGTTTGGTCAATTGGTTTAAAAATATTTCAACTTGTAATCCTCATTGGGTTTTAGGACTTCAAAACTTTCCCAAAGCATGAATGGGTTCAACATCTTCTCAATAAAGCCAATAACATACTCATGATCTTGGGCTCTCTTCCTTTTGAAAAAGATTTTTGAATTTTGACCCAAAAGCTAGGGCATGTTATGACTTTATGGCTCAGTGCCTTCCTCCAAAGTCTATGGTATACTCATGATCTTGGACTCTCTTGATTTGAAATTTTTTTGAATGGGCCCAAAACTTAGGGTATATCATGGCTTTGTGGATCATCTTTCATCTTCTTTTGAATTTTTCCTTTCAAAAATTATTATTATTATTATTATTATCTTTAAATTTTTTGAAAACTCATCCTTCTTTCTTTTTTTTTTTTTTTGAAAATTCAAATCTTGAGAAAAAAAAAACATTTACAAAAGCTTCTTTTTTCAAAAAGCCTTTTCCTTAAAAAAAAAATTTCTTTGCAAAAAAATTCTTTCTTGAATTCTTTTTCTTTGCAAAAGATTGTTTTGAAAATTCCACTTCTAAGAAAAAAAAAATAATTTACAAAAGACTTTTTTTCGAAAACTTTTCTCCTTTGCCTTTTTTAAAAATCCCTTTCTCAAAAGATTTAAAAATTCTTTTCCTCGAAAAATTTTCTTTGCAAAACATTTATTTTCTTGAATTCTTATTCTTCGCAAAAGATTTTTTTTGAAAATTTTGCTTCTTAAAAAAAAATTATTTAAAAACAATTATATTTTTTGAAAAAAATTCTTCTTTGAAAATTCATCTTAAAAAATATTTACAAAAGATTTTTAAAAAAAATTTCTTTTCCTTGAAATTTTTTTTGTTTGCAAAACATTTTTTTTCTTGAATTCTTTTTCTTGGCAAAAGTTATTTTTTTCCCGAAATTTTCAGTTCTAAAAAAAATTATTTGCAAAAGATTATTATTATTATTATTTTTTGAAAACTTTTCTTCTTTACAACATATTTCTTTTCTTGGATTCTTTTTCTTTGCAAAGGTTTTTTTTTTTTTTAATTCAATTTCTAAAAAAATATTTACAAAAGATTTTTTTTTTTTTTGGAAATTTTTCTTCTTTACAAAATATTTCTTTTCTTGGATTCTTTTCTTTGCAAAAGATTCTTTTTTTTTTTTTTGGAAATTCAACTTCTAAAAAAATATTTACAAAAGATTATTCTTTTTTGAAAACTTTTCTTCTTGAATTATTTTTCTTTGCCAAAATTTCTTTTTGAAAATATTTAAAAAAGATTTTTTTTTGAAAACTTTTCTTCTTTACAAAAGAAGTTTTTTGAAGTAGCCCTTTAGGTAGAACATATTTTGGCCCTCCTCTCGAAGCCTATGAATCTCTCATCATTTTGGGCCTTGGCATGCAACGAGGAGGCCCAAGATTAGGGAAGTTTGTATTGAATTTGTAGGATGTTGGATGCTAAGTCCAAAGCATACTAGTTACCTTAGACCTAAAGTCCTCTTTTTCAAAAGGGCATTTTCAACTTAGGCTTATGATAGCAGTTAGGTTATGGTCTTATGAACTTTTTAGGTTAAGATATACCTTTGGACTTAGGGATAAGCCTCTTATATGTGAGAACTTCTTTTCTTTTATCCCAAAACATCTTAGGGTATACCATAACTTTAGAGTCATCCCTTCATTTTTTTTACATCTTTCATTTGTCCTTTAGAATTAGGTGAACACATGGTGTATGGTTGAACATACAAGAGATATATAATGGGTATCGTTTTTGATAGGATCTAAGATCTCTCTAGTGTGGGTTGGCTCCTTAAGGCTAGAGAGATAGATAAGTAGGTCACTCAAAACTTGGTGGGCTATGATTCCAACTGAGGGCCTAAGTAGACCCCATAGTGGATTGAAAGCAAACCTTTAACATACTCAAAGCCTATTATAGGCGATGGCAAAGATTTTGAGTTGGTGGGATGAACTCCAAAAGTTTTTGGCCTAAATGGAGCCTTCCATCTTCCTACTCATCACCAACTAAGGTTAAGGGACAAAAGAACCAAGTGATGTGTGTGCAAACAAGTATTGAAATAGCTTTTATTAAGGTCAAGATATATGACACGTAGGAATTAAACTCATCATCCCCAGTGGAGTCGCTACTGTGTACACAACGGAAAATGTTGAGGCCACCACCTAGTTATATTGTCTAGGAACCATGAATATATCGTCCTTTCGAGAAAAGACCCCTGATCTTACTACCAAAGTACGGGTTAGGAGTTTAGGTACAGTTATGGAAAGGTGTTAGGCACCCAAAGCTACCCAACCCTAAGGCTGGCCTCCTTTCATTGTTTCTTATATCTTAACCTTATTAAAGGCACGTTCAATACTTGTATTCTAACTCACACACACACTAGCATACATCTAAGTATACAACATGGTATCATTCATCCCAAACCCTAACCATACTTCTAATCATGCTCATCAAGCAAACCTAACATATATCTATCATGGCAATCATCTCATCACAAACCGCATCATACATCTATCATGGCATCTCATCAACTTAGCATTCATCATGTCATCATATCGCATCCAAGGCTTGTAAGCATTCATACATCATGTTAAGGCAGCAACATAAACATCAAAGGATTAAATTGGGAACATGTAGATCACCAAACACATTCATGCTCATCATCAAAACATGTTATCAAACAAACATTGATAGGCCAAGAATGTATTGACTCCTTGTGATGAATTAATTGATTAATTAGTCATGTTTATTAATTAATCAAATTAACATGCAAAATGTGTGGTAGCACAAACAAATCACCAATTATCTAAAGTATGCAGCAGAAATTAAATTGACACGGTGACTTTTTCACGAATGAGAAAAACCTACACAGTAAAAACCTCACCGGGTGATTTTAAGGTCACCACTCCCAAAAATCCACTATTATCAAAACAAGCAGTTAAAAGTAAAGGAATTCTAGTACCTTATACCAACCTACAATTGAACCCTTACCCCAATACCCAATTAGACTTGTTCTGTAGTGACAATCTCTCATTTTCAATGCACGGCTCCTAGTATGTGACTAACTAATTGCGCGGATCATAGTACGCGACTTGATCACCAACTTGAGAAGGATGTTGGCTGCAAAGTTCTTTTATTCATCACACTATGAAGATCATGAAGTTGCTTGGTCACAAAACCCTATGGTGTACAAACACAACAGCTTCTTCAAGAGAAAGAAGAACTAGGGCAAACTAGGTTTACGACCCTTAAAATAATCCTTATATATGTTTAGGGTTGTGAGAAAAGAAATCCTAAACACATACTCACAGATTGGATGAAAAATAGCTCTGAAAAACTGAGTTTCATAAACATTGATAGATAGCCATCTATCGAGCTAGTTATCGAGCCACGGACTTTAGCAGCTTTTAAACTTCGATAGATGCTAGTTGTCGAGCTTTAAAATCCAGCACTTCATCACTTTATTCTTGGACAAACTTGCATGGCTTTAATACTTGAACTTGAAACCTTGTTCCTTGAAGTATTAAACATATCTTAGATCTATCCAATTATAAGTAAAGTGCGTTTTGTCAAAGGATTAGCGAATTACATAAAATGTTGACATATTTTCCTAACATGAATCACATATGTCCTAACAATTTTCCCCTTTGGTAATCCGTCACAAAACCACAACAAACAAATGAACATATGAGAGAAGTCATAAATACTCAACTTATACTCACTTGTTGAATACAATAAAATCTATCCTAACACAAACTCTTGAAAAACTTTGCTAGAAGAAATTTTATGGCAAGAAGACTTTGACAACCTGTATTTCTGAAGCACTTTAAACAAAACTCATCAAAGCATCTTAGTGTAAAACAAAAATAATAGATTGTATACATTATATAAGAAACATGTGTATAAAGATAGAAAAGAAACAACACGTGGAGAGATAGGTGAAATAACATACATCAAAATATATATATAAATCAAATATAAATACAATGTATGTCAAAATGGTCACAAGACCAGTATACAAGATATAATGTATCTGAAATAGAAAGAAAAGAAAAGATACAGGTATCCTCACTACATCCCTCAATATACATTCCCCCTATCTCCTAAGCTAACCCTCCCCCTATAAGTATGACTACTCTCATATCAAAACTACTTTCCCTTTTTGTCACGAGGGACAAAGAGCAAGTAAATCAAGTAGACATCTTATTATCACTAGGCGAGCCATCATCATCATCCTCAGCATCATCAGCACTGCCAGAGCCATCGTCACTCTCATCCTCAGAAGCTAGCAGAGATGGAGAGGAAGCCACTGTGAAACCACCCATCACAGCCTGTCGTTGCGCGATACGACCGACACGGGTATTCACCTGACTCAACTCATCGCTGAGAGTGTCAAGGCGAGCATCCATGCGCATAAGCTGTGCCATGATGGCCTCAAGTGTCATTCCACCCGCTTAAGAAGAAAGGGCGGAGGTGGATGGAGCGGTAAAAGCTAGAGGAGCTTCTGTCTCTGGTCAAGGCTGCCTCGAGCGAAGTTGTGCAAGACTCTGCTTAATGGTAGTAGTGTCAATGGCACACATATACGAGAAGTAGGGAGACTTAGGATAGGAGATAGAGAAATGGCGAAGGAGTCTCGTGATAGCAGAAGGAAAAATGAGCTTATCACAAGTCGCTATGTCCTTATAGACATCTATAAGGGAGAGTATAAAGTGTGAAGGAAAGTCGATAAAGATATCCTCAATGAGAGACAACAAAAATCGAGCATGAGGCTCTGTGATAGTATTGTAGTGAGACAATGGATGGAGAACGAATGTCATCACCATGTTTAGGAATCTCAAACCTTTAGCAAAGGTCGAGCAGGGGGTGTTTTGACGGCCACCCCAAGATGATGGTGTCTCACAAAATAGAGACACAAGTTCGTCTTTGGACACTGTCCTCAGACGCGCACAGCCAGGGTAGGCAGGATGGGCTACCCTAGGCACGTGTAGTACCTTGGAAACAATTTTCGGAGTAATTGCCATCTGTATACCTCGAATGCAAGTAGATTGAGTTATAGAGTAATCAAATCCGTGCATATTGGATTAGAACTCCTACATGATCACAGAAAGGCACGTGACTGGGACTCCACAAAGTGACTCCCAACCCCTATTATGGATGACAGTGGGTAGGTTAGTATCAGAGAAGTCTGACAAAACGACTTGGCATTCTGAATGAATGCCATGTAGTGAAAAGTTCTCCGAGAAGTCCTATTTGGCCTTCTCATCACGAAACTATACATGAGAGGGAGTGGGCTCAGATGGAGAAGAAGAAGATGATGCCCCAAAACGAAGAGGGTTCCAGAACAAAGTAGATTTACGTTGACGTGCCATGATGCAACTAACGTAAGAGGGAGAGAAAGAGAGAAAGAGAGGGAGACAATAAGAAAAGTACTAAGAAGTTTTAATATTAAATGATAAAAACAGGAAGGTACGTATGCATAAAAATGCATGAACATGTGACATGCAAATTTAAATGCATCATAGGCTCAGCCCAATCTAAACCTACCAACATACATCATATCAACAAATTTTAAATGCATCTAAAATGCATGAAACATTGTTATAATGCGAGTGTGATGCAATGCATGAGGTTTTAAACTAATTTAAGCAACACTCATCCCAAAAATTGTACAAAACCTTCATCAATTGTGAAAAACCCCAAAATTTTTCAAAAAAACCAAAACCTAGATCTAAATGCATTAAATGCATAAAGAATGAGAGATAAAGAGATCATACCAAGTGATTAGAGACAAGAACAAGCCAAAAATCATGTGGAGTGAAGGTTTAGAGAGAGAAAAGTCAGTTTGGGAGGTGAAAAGATTGAAATCTGTCCAGAGAGATCGAGGAGAGTAGATCTGAAATCATGAGGATCCTATTTATAGGAAAATCATAAACCTCGATTGATCGAGAGCTATCAAGAAGCTATCGAGGTTTAAAACACACCTTGTAGCTATCGAAGAGCTAACGAGGAGGTATCAAGGATCTAAGAGAAAAGAAGCTCGATGGATCGAGGTAGCTATCGAGAAGTTATTAAGGAGACAGAAAGTTTCTTGATTGATCAAACTCGCTATCAAGAGCTATCGAGATTGTGACAAAGAGAAGCTGAGGGGTCTCGATAGATAGCTTAGCTGTCGAGAGCTATCGAGATTGCTTAAAAACAATTTTTCAAGGAAGAGAAAAACATAAATATAAATGCAATCAAGCATGTTACTCAAACAAAGATCCAACCAACATTTAAGGCTCTCAAAATCATCTCTCAACAATAAAAATGATAAGCATTTAGATCCAAAACACACACACACACACTAAACAAGTTTAACCAATTTTATTTTTGAAAAACAAGTTAAGACAGTTTAGTGAGCATACATTATCACAAGTATTTCCTGTGATGGCCAAATCACATTGTACATGCACATGTATCAAACATAACAAAGAATATTGCGTGTTGTGTGTGAAGAACATTGCAAGATTGCATAAGTGTCTACATGTTATAACGATATGAGATATGACAAAATCACTTTAACTTACACACAATCATAATTTTTTGATGGGGACTATCACCTTCGAGGTACATCCTATAACTCCCACATCTCATAGAATACATGCTTTTAATCATATATAAAGCATTTTGATCTTTTTGCTTTTATTTTTCTTTGCATATTTTTCTTTTAAGCAAACCATGCATGGGCATATAAGAGAGAGAAAAGAAATACTTAATTATGTTAAGCATTTGACATTCCACTTTTGCTATGCCAAAACATACAAATGTCATTTCATAATTGGCAGGCAATAGTGGTGAGATGGTTATTTATGTCTTTCTCTTAGGATTTTCTAGTCCACTCCGTAAAAAAGAGTGATACAAGTGTTAAGTACACAAGATTACTTAATCTTACTCATCACAAACATGAGCTACAAAACTCACTTTCTTAGTTGTGCATAGAGATGCTCATTTAAGTTACAAAAGATACAAAGTTTATAAAACTTTGTTTTAATCGCCATCTAAGGTACACAAGTACCAATGTACACAATCACACACTGTTTTTGTATTTTTTATTTTTATATGAAAAACAAAATAAAAGAAAATTGAAAAGAAAACAACCAAAAACATGCTAAATAAATAAAGTAATGCATAAAACTAGACTGACTCAAAACTAGAAAGCAAAACACAGAAGTAATGCAAAACCAAAAACAAGAAGGAGAGAGAGAGAGAAAGAAAGTAACAAAATCACTTGGAGCCTTTTCCTTTCACACCTTGGAAGAACCTTTCCGTTCAAGTTCGAAAGGAACATGAGGGCTTTAAGAAGATCTCCAAGAGGAGAAAAGGAGGATGGAAACTGATTCTGGTTTCCCGATGCGATCATGCTATTGCTCTGTTGAGTGGCTAACCACTTATAGCAATTAGGTCGAGTATGTCCAGTTGTGCCATAGTAATGACAGAAATGCTGCTTTTTCTGCTTAGGCTTTTGAGAGTTTCCCTTCTTAGCCCTAGGGTTCTTAATCTCTTTCTTATCAAGCTTAGGGGTGCTCCTAAGATAGATTTACCCTTGTCTACGTTCTCACTAGCTAATTCATTTTTAACGTCATTATTCTCAGTTTCAACATTATTAGTAGGAGAAACAAAAGCAGTAGTACTAGTAGAAGCAATACTAGGAGAAAAGAAATCATATCCTAAATTGGTTCGATCAGAAGCTAATTTCTAAAGACTGAGCATCTCATCGAGCTTAGCACTTGAAGTCCTTTCCAACTGGGCTTTGACTTGGAACAGTTTTGCCTTAAGCTTCTTGGACTTCTCAGCCAAGAAATTATTCTCAAATCTTAGTGCTCCAATAGTCTAATTGGCTTTATCAAACTTTGTAGAGATTTCTTCTCGCTCAAGCTCCACATCACTAACCTTCTTGGTGGCTAACCTATACAACTTCTCATGCTTTTCTGAGACCTTGTATAACTTTGCATAGGTTGTGTAGATGTTATCTTGGTCATCCATCTTCTCAAACTTAGACTCCACCAGTTTCTCTTATTAATCCACAACTTCAACAATCCCTTCAGTAGGATTTACAGTGGTAGTAAAGGCATTTAAAATTCCATCATCCTCATTATCGGAGTCATCCTCAAGCTCGGCGTCGCTCAAGGTAGTAGCAAGTGCCTTGCTTTTTTTGATGGTCTTAAGATAGGTAAGGCACTCTTGTTTCATGTGACCGAAGCCTTAACACCCAAAACACTTTGGTACTAAGAGAATAGTGTACTGACCGCCATCCCTAGCATCCTTCTTCCCTTTGTCTTGGCTCTTAGACTAAGAAGAACTCAACTGTCTATGGTCTTTGTCTGGCATTCTTCATGAACTTGTTGAATTGCTTGGTGATGTAGGACTTCATCTTAGAATTTTCGTCGTCTGAAGACTCATCAGTGTCATTGCTCTTGGCTTTCAAAGCCATGCCCTTGCTCTTGCTTGATTTCCTTATCCTCGTCAAACCCAACTCATAGGTCTGTAGATTTCCAACCAGCCCAATTAAAGGAATTTTGTCGATGTCCTTTAATTCCTTAATGGCAATGATCTTGGCTTGGAATCTCTCAGGTAGAGATCTAAGCACCTATCTCACAATCTTGGGTTCAGGAATGGTTTCCCCAATATTAAAAGCTGAGTTCACTATGTCCTTGAGCTTGGCATAGAACTCATCAAATGGCTTATCCTCCTCCATCTTGATCTCTTCAAAGCTTGTAGTGAGCCTCTGAAGTTTTGAATCCTTGACAGCCTTGGTTCCTTCATAGGTTGTCTGGAGAATGGTCCATGCTTCCTTAGCAGTTTTAGTAGAAGATATTTTCTTGAATTCCACATTTGTGACTGCACTGAATAAAGCATTCAATGCCCTACTATTAAAGTTTGTCGCCTTGATCTTAGCATCATCCTAGTTAGCTGGCACTTCCGTAGGCTTAGTCTAGCCTATCTCCATAGCTTGCCACACTTTCTCATTTAAAGACTACAAGAATGCTCTCATGCATACTTTCCAGTATGCATAGTTAGTGCCATCAAATAAAAGAAGTATAATAGAGACTGTATCCATGACAAACAGGGGTCAATGGATCACATAGTAAAAATTAACCCTAATCAGAGTGTGCTTGCTTTGATACCACTTGATAGGCCAAGAATGCATTGACCCCTTGTGATGAATTAATTGACTAATTACTCAAGTTTATTAATTAATCAAATTAACATGTAAAATGCGTGGTAACATAAACAAATCACCAATTATCTAAAATATGCAGTGAAAATTAAATTGACATGGTGATTTATTTATGAATGGGGAAAACTTACACAGCAAAAACCCCACTGGGTGATTTTAAGGTCACAATTCTCGAGAATTCCCTATTATTAAAACAAGCAGTCACAAATAAAGAAATCCTAGTACCTTATACCAACTTACAATTGAACCTTTACTCCAATACCCAATTGGACTTATTCTGTAAAGACAATCTCTCATTTTCAATGCACGGCTCCCAGTTCATTCATATGTACATGCATGTTGTTTGTTTAATCCTTTCTTGATATATGTGTATAAAGTTGATGCCTCGTTTTTTATTCATGATATGACTTGCTTACTGTCATATTGATGTTCATTGCTTCACTGTCATGTTCGGGGTTGCTGCCTTGCCTTGAGATGTAGATAGGGTTTCACATGCTAAGGTTTCTCATATGTGTTTGGCTCTCTATTGCTTTATAGATAGATATGTGTTTTGAGGATGAATGATGTCATGCTGTATGTTAGATGCATGCTAGTGTGTGCGTGAGTTAGAATACAAGTGTTGAATTTGCTCTTTTATAAGGTTAAGACATAAGACATAACAATGGGAGGCCAATCTTAGGGTTGGGCGATTTTAGGTGCCTAACACCTTCCCAAGAATGTACCCAATCTCCAAACTCATACTTTGGTAGTGAGATCAAAGGTCCTTCCTCGAAAAGGGCGCTATATATATGATTTCTAGACCATTGAAAAACTAGATGGGGACTCCAAAAAGACCCCTTGTGTCCACAAAGACTCATCTGGTAGTGACGAGGATAATATTTTGACCAATGAGCAAGTGGCTTGATTTCTCCAACAACATTTCGATTGAAGAGGTAATGATATTATGCTCTCTGGGGTTATACACATAGCACATCACATTAGGAGCCGATGTTTAATGGAGACAACCAGTTTTTCATCCTAGTACCACACTAGTTTTGGTAGGGTTCGTCACTATTTACCCATACCAAGGAGGGAGGAGGCCTAGAGGTTAACGAGCTTGAGGATGAGCTCATGTTCGATGTAGACATAGACTTAGAGTCTAACGACGTGAATGGGCTAGGCCTTAGCGCTCCTAGGCACAATACTCGTAGACTGAGGTTTTCACCGTGTTAGGCTGGATAAGAGACATACATTGGAGAGATTGATGAGGGCATTGACGACACTCATCTACAACATGACTTCAAGACACATCCTTCAACTCAAGCTTGGAAGGCTCAGGCATGCTTCTTTTTCCCTTCCACATGTCAATTTAGGATGTGTATATATGTGTGTAGATACCGTATTTTGTCCGCCCACGATTTGCATGCCGAACCCAAAAAATTCTAAAAATATTATCTTTTCTCCATGGGGTCACGGAAACATCTAGATTGATGTGGCACAACCTGTTCGAGCATCGGAACACTCAAAGTGCCTTTTTTGGTCAAATTGACCAAAATGCCCTTAGTCAACCTTGGGTTGACCAAAAGTCGAACGATATCAAAGTCCACCCGAAACAACATTTTTCATGCTTTTACATCAAACTTGAGTCACTCAAAGATTTTTGGCAAATTTGACCAAGTTTAACTCGACGTTGACTCCCAAGGGCACCAGAAACCCTAATTTTGATCTGATCATCAGAACAGGTTAGAACCAACGTCATTGTGAAGATTACCAAATTCCTTTCCAATGACTATTCATGGGTCAAAATCAGAGTTAAAATGGTTGAGATATCTAGAAAACAAAGCAAAGCCCGTCAACATGCTTCTTAATGCCATAACTTTTGATCCAACCATCGTATTTCTAATTTCTTTATTTTTATGGAAACTAGACATCCAAACTTTCCAAGGACACTAAGATTAGGTCAATTCGAGTCGAGGAGGACCTTCAAATGTGCGTCCAAAACTGAACCAGGAAAAGCTAAAATAGCTGATGTCAACAGGGGTGGCCGGCGACCCTTGTATGGCCGCTGGTGGGGGCTGACGGCCACTCAAGGGCTGATGGAGGTTGAAGGGTCATAATTCCACTATAATTGCTTCCAAGCCCCTTATTTTGCCCAAAAAAAAAAAAAAGATTTTGGGCAGTTTTCTAGGCAAATTCTCTCTCTCTTCTCTTTAATTTCCCTCTCAAACATATCCAAACACCTTTGATTATTCTCTATTCTCTACAATCACAAGGTAGTGTTCTTACTTTTAATCTTTCTCTCCTTGGTTCTATACCTTGGACATGAGGCTTAGGGGTATGGATGTAGCTTTTTAGCTACAATCCACTCCCATTTCTTTTCCTAGCATGTTCTTGCTTTATCTTGCATGTTTTTAGCTTTATCTTGCTTTGTAGCATGTTCTATGGTTTTTTTAGCATTTTTCCTTGCTTTTTGCCATGATTTATCGCTTTAATGTTGTTGGCCTAGCCTTCTTGGGCTAGGATATATCTAAATTTAATGTTTGTGCTTAGATCCACATGCTTTTAGTCTCCTTGACATGTTTATGATTAGATCTACATGTTTACGCTTAGACCTACGTAGCTTTTTCTTTCTATGATATGTTTATGTTTAGATCTATGTCTCTTTAGGCCCTGTGTCCTGCCTATGCTTAGATCTATGTGTTTATGTGCTTTATGCCATACTTATGTGCTTAGATCTATATGTTGGTTGCTATGCCATGTGCTTCTATAGCCCTTTTGCTCCTTGATGTCTCTCTTTCTTGTGTTTTGGCCCTTATTGGTGGGGTGTAGATCTAGATCCCATTGTCTAGGCCTACATCCACACACCTAGGCCTATATTAAAGAATTTGGATCATTTCCCTATATGCATGTGTTATGTTCTTATTCAATTAGGATATTAAACTTTGCATGCAAAACATAAAGCTCTTTAGCTTGATTTTGACTATTACCTCAGTCAATTTATTCACAATCAAACAAAAAAGTGATTAGTAAACTCGAAACTCGAAGATCAAGGCCAAAAAGGGCCTCAATCAGAAAAATATTAACTTGAGAATGTTTTGTGAAAAACTCCTTCTTTGATTCACTATTTCTAGTGAATCTTGTGTTTTTCCTTAGGATTTTCTGTGTGTATTGAAAAGGTACCATGTATGATTTTTTATAGTAAAAAAAAGGGGGTTTGGAACGGCTTCCAAACGATGTGGGATTCGTTCCAAAACCAAACTTTAATGCAAAAAAACTTGTCTTTCATAGTGTGCGCGCCTAGATGAGGCTTTTGGGCCTAGACTCACTTGGGCTCACAACTTACTTGTAATGTGGGCTTTGGATTTCCTACTTTGGGTCGTTCTCGGTCCAGAGACTCAATGAAGTTTTCTCTCCCTTTCTCTCTCTTTCTCTCTTTCACTCTCTCGCTCCCTTACTTTCTGTATCACTCCTTTCCTACTTTCTATTTCTTTTAGAACCTCTTGACAACCAACAACCTCTTCTTCTCCAAATTCTCTTATTTATAGCACTCTGATTAGTGGGGTACTATGATTACTTTTGCAGTTAGTGGTTTCAAGGGTCTAATGTTGTTTTCTTTAGGCGGATGTTTGGTAGGAGTGGCTTTGGAACCAGTTCCCGTTGGAGGTGGATGCTCGGAGGCGATGTTTCTCAGAGTTTTACCGGGCATCTGAGATACGGTTTTCCTGTGCAGTCGTTCTTTGGTGGCAATGAGATTTGCCAATCGCAGAACTATGAGCCAGTTTTTCAACGACCGGATAATAGGTTTTAGGCTAACCGTAGGGTCACAGGGCACGTATTTGTGTCCCTTGTGGGCCTTCATCCCAGCTTCTGACAGGGGAGTTCGTAACCACGGGCCATCCTGTGCAGCTTGGGCCCAAGGCCTAGATGTTCTTGGGGACCTGGTGCCGTACATATAGTTTCTGGAACTCTAGCATGTGTAATGCATGCCAGTGTATGTGTATGCATGCATGAAGCATGTGCACGCAAATCTTGAGCATGCATGCACATACGCATGTATGCGTACGCATGCCCTTGGTTTCCATGTCCTTTATTTTCTTCATTCATAAAAGAGTTATATTTTTCCTAAAACACTTTCCTCAAGTCAATTTCAATCTGATTGAGCCCTAAACCAACCTTGGGCTTTAGAATTCCAACATCATTGGAGAATAGGGGCCCAAGTCATAAGGAATACAAAATGCACTGTCTATAAATGTCCCTATTCATCACCCTTCTAGGCCAAGTCTCTTGAATTCTACTTAAGTTTCTCTTAGTGAATGTTATGGTATGATAAGAACTATCACCACAAGCACCCTTGACGGTCGCCAAATTGTCATGCAATACAAAATGTAGAATAATAAGAGCAATGGCGAAGCCCAACCAAAGGTACACAGTTTTCCTTGAAACCAAAGCTAGTCATGGCCTCGATACGTCACCATTCTACCACCCATTGGATGTCCACAGAAGTAAGATACTTCAATAGTTCACTAAGCTTAACAAGATCCATCTCTTTATCTTAAATCTTGCAATCATGATAATGCTTTGGTTGATACCGATTAGATGAATAAGGGGAGGATGAGTCAATTTGAGCTTCTCATACAACCATATTTGAGGGAGAGAAAAAGAGAGCATGAGTGTGAATTGAAAAAGGAGAGATAAAAGAAAAAGACAAAAAGTGAGAAATATTCAAAGACGATATAAAGAGCCTTGATGGGTTGAAAACCTAAAGGTGATCCATGCAAAAATTAGAGGAATCCTTCTAGGTTGAGGAAACCTAGGCAAGAATTAGGGATCATACCTGAAGAAGAAGAGGACTTCCCACAAAGAGTGTTGCTTCCTCCCCATGAACAACATCCAAACGATTAAGGGTTTCGGCCAAGATAATGGCTAATGAGCTCCCACTCCCTAGATGTTTAACTACATAAAGAATTTCAGGATCCACATGAGGTGTTTCATGCACCAAGAAGAACCTTGCAAGAATGAAAAGGAAAAAAGCATTGAGATGATGGGAAAATTTCATTCTAGCCAATGGAACCTCTTTCTTAGAGAAATACTTGAAAACCATGAAGATATTCATCTTATTGGACTTACACCACGTCTTTGTCATAGATAGAGGAATCCTCAAAAGTTGATGAGTTTGGTCAGAAAGATCTTCCTCGAGTGTAGGAAGAATGATAACACTAAAGTCGTGCTCACCCATGATTGCACCAAATTCCTTAAGAGCGGGGCATAATTTCGCACCATTGAATTGGAAAACATGCTAAGTAGGAATCCAAAACTCAATAGTTGCATGCAGAAGAGGCTCATCTGCTTTGATTTATTGAAAGAAAGAAATACAAGAGAGACCAAGAGGGATGAGAGCAGCCTTGAAATTGAGATTAAGCTTGTTAATCCACATAGAGACGTCCAAATAAATGAATTCTGCCATTAGGAACCTTGTCGACTGGTTCCTAAGCTTAAAACATGTTTTATGAAGGTTTGGAAACCTCTCATGGCTGTTTTATAATGGAAAAAGTCAGCTAGAGTTTTTTGCTTGGCAGCATGCATATGGTCCTAGATGCATACACATTGTCAAAGCCCACGCTCGCATACACTTGTAGGCTCATGTTCACTAGAGTTTTAGATTCCCTTTCCTATTTGGAATGTTATTTCCACACCAAGGCTTCTTTCATGATTCCTATGGCTTAAGGGATTGCTCAAGACAGAATTCAAACTCAGAATGTCATTCAAAGCAAAGAAAAAAAGCAAGATAATATAAAATGCATACACATCCCATGAGTTGTAAATAAGTACATATCCTAAATTAAAAGCAGAAATGTAAAGATGTTCTTAAATACAACCCAATGTCTCAAATAAAATGTAAGTGCAGAAGATATGCTAAAAAGAATTAGGAAAAAGAAAAAGAAAAGAAACTGGCTATATGTCTATGTTTGTCTGTTTGTCTATGTGTCTACTACAGGGATCACCGCTGCTAATGCCTCTTCCTTGGCCGAGAACTCAAGGTCGCTTCCTGATCATCATCATTGACTTGGGCATACCCACCAAGCTCGTAGATCTACTTGGATACTCGGTCACCTCCAGCTTGAGGTTCCTAGCAAGCCAAACCAACTCCTCATGCTCCACTACAGTGGGCTAAATTTGAAAATGGACAATGTTAATACTTAAAAAACTAAATTAAAGAACACTTTTGACCGTTGAAAATTGAGATTGTTTCATTTTAAACTTTTATTTTTCATTCCATTTCATATATGGCAATTCCAATAGCGACGTCTTGGATTCAAATCCTTAATTCTCTATTGTAACTATTGAATTTTTTTTATTAAAAAAATTGAAACATGAAAAATATAAATATAAAATTTGAACATAAAAAAAATCAAATGAAGTTAGGGGTATGTTTGGTAGACTATAATAGGCATTGTAATGTAATAGTTATTCCTATGGTTTAACTATTTTTTAGTTTGGTTACATTTTTATTACATAGAATAGTCATTCCTGATAAATAGTTATTCTTCAAAATGAGGAATTACTATTACTCTCTAAAAAATGTGTAATAGTTATGCCTTTGTAGGTGCAATAATTTTTAAAATTAATATATTTCCAAATAAATAAACTTTTCATATACACGTAACAATTATAAAAATAAAAAGTATAAAAAATAACTCATCTCTTTTGAATTTAAAAAGTATTATTTTTAAGAAAACATAATTATATTAGTAAGATATTTCTAAAAATAAATCTTTAAGTTTTATTACTTAATGTTACAACTCAAAACCAAACTTATGAGTTATGCATAGGTTTATTTATTTCTATTATAACATATTTTATTCCCAATAGTAAAGATTGAAACTTTACTGAGGAGAGTATGTTGTGTGTAGTATAACTTACCCCACTCTCCCTCCCTTAAAAGTTATCATAGTTTTTTTGTAGAATTGTAATATGCCTTTGTGTTAGAACTCTTTTCCAACTCCAATGTGTGTGTTACCCCTGGTATGAAGTAATCAAGAAAATCCCAAACCCTGGGACAGCGAGTGCGGTGCACTCCCGGAGGAGTTAGTTTAGGACAATCCCAAATAAAATCTTTTTATCGTCCGACAGACAGAGACTCTCAGTTAAACTTGCTGCCTTCGAGTTTACTTGCTTGACTTTACTTTACTATTCCAACTAATATTACTACTCTGTGTCTTCTTATTTTTGCTGAATACTACTCTATGTCTTGATTGAACCAAGCACCCACCTTATTCATCCCAAAAAAAAACAATCATGCATAGTTCACATCCGTACATCATGTAATCAAAGTTCTCCAATTTCTTTCTCTCCCAAGTCCCTATTTTGCCAACAGCTTCCAAATCCAAATCGATATCCAAATCACTAAAGCTATAGGGCTTTCAAGGTAAGCACTTTTCTTCAATTTGTTAAGACCACTTTTTTTTTTTTTCATTTTTTCATTTTTTTTCTTTTGGTTCCCGAACTATATAGTCTTCTTCTACAATTGTAGTTGTTAAAAAATGGGAGTCAATATTGAATTTCAATTGGGTAGTGTATGCTGATAAATTGAATAATAGTAGTAAATAATGAAATGATGTGTCCAAATCCTAATCCTAATCCTCCGAGAAGAAAGAAATGGAGTGAGCCAGAAGAGAAAACCCTAATGGTAAAGTATGGAGAGATGGTGTGCGATGGGAGCCTGGGCAAGATGAAAACCCGTGAGAAGAAATTCAGACCCATTGCTTGTTATGTCAATTCGGTCCACCATGCCCGCGACCCTATTGCCTTCCCTTGGTTTTGGACTTGGAAGGATGTGTCCACCAAGGTCCAGAACATGAGGCACCAGTACTTGCTTGTTAAGCAAAAGATCAAGAAGCCCGACTCTGACGATGATTTTGATTGGCTTGAGGGCCTTACCCATTGGTCCAATTTTTTGAGGTATAAGGAGGTTTTTGGGGATGTTCCCATTGCCAATGCCAATGGTAATGGTACTACTAGTACTAGTAATGATTTGGTGACTGAGCCTGAGCTTGAGCCTGAGCCCGAGCCCGAGCCCGAGCCCGAGACTGGTTTCATTGGGAGGCGGATGAATATGATGGAGTTTGGCCAAATGGGTAATGAGGGGAATGGGGATTTTGCAGTGGCTGTGGCTGTGGCTGGGATTAATGATGTTGATGAGAATGGGGTGATGGGTTTGGGCTTTGACTATGATGGGGAGGAAGCCGAGGAGAATTACAATGGAAATGATCAGATGAGGAAGGGGAGGGATGATGGTTTTGTGTATGAAGAAGTGGAAATGAATGGGTCTAATTCTAAGAGGAAGAAGAAAACAAACAAGAAGAAAAAGCAGCAGCAGAAGAAGAAGAAGAGGAAAGTGTTGATGGGGTTGGAGAATAACGCTTGGGGATTTCTTGGGAACCAATTGGGGAAGTTGAGGGAATTGGAGGCTCACTTTGAGCAGCGTGAGGTGGAGAGACAGTGTGAGAGACAGAGGAGGGAGAGTGCTCGTGTGGAGATCGAAAAAGAATGGGAACAGAAATGGGAAGAGAGGGAGACAGAGAAGGAAGAGCATGAGAAGGCTAGAGAGAAGTTGAGAAAGCAGATAGTTCGAGACTGGGAAGTTATGGGGAATGATATTGAGGAGAGGGAAAGAAGAAGAAGAGAAGAAGAGTTATTTCACGTGAGGGAACAGCAAGAGAGGATAAATAGGAGAAGATCAGAGTGGAAGACGAGGATTGATGAGATGCTGAGTCAGCATCGGGCGGAAATGGATCAGATTCAGACCCGAATTCTCCATGAGCAACAAAACCTTACTAGCCAGGTTCTTGGGATTGTCTCTCAATGGACTACTCATCCAACTGGGCTTTCTGATCATACCAGTGCTAGCAACCACTATCTTTCACAAATGATGCAGAATTTGCACCATGTGAATGGAATGGTTCATGGAGATGCTAGGGTTGAGGGAGACAATCAGGATGACCAATTCATTGTTGACGGGTAAGTTGTTTGAAAGAATATTTTCTGCTTGCGTTGCTGAAGTGAGAGTTTAAGAATGATAATGGAAATGGAAAAAAGTGTAAAGGTCAGAGCATTTTTGAATACATTCTAATGTGTACTTTCTTCAAATAGGTATTGTTATATACTGATCTGTGTACTATGGACTCTAGTCAATAAGGTATAAATTTATCTGTTTAAATTTTTTTATGCAGTCATCTCTTCTATAAATAAAGAAATCCTTTTGAAATATTCTCTGGCTAAAAAAGGATACAGGTATGATGAATGTTAAATAAACTATGTTTTTAACTGATTTTCAGTTTTTCTTTTACAGTCAATGAGTCAAAGCTATAACTCTTTTTTCAACTAAGCCTCGAAGCTTCAACTCTCAACTCAACTAAACTTTAATCTCAATTAAATTAAATAAGGCTCATAATTGACCTAATCATTTATTTATATTTTTTCTCTTTTGCTGGGTGTATTTGACCTGAGAAGATGAAAAAATACTGAAAAGAAGGGCTGAGCTATGACCATTATTCCAGTTTGTCTATATACAAGTAAAGCTATCCTAAGATGTGTTGCGGGGTTACTTCAACAGAGATCACTGTCAACTTAATATGTAGATACACTGTGGGACTGAATTAGCGGAAATTGAAGGGTAGTGGCGTATTTACTGTCATCTCTTGTTGTTATGAGGCTGTTCTCCATAGTGCATTGACTAACTCTTTCCTCTTGAGGAGTATTTGGGGTACTAAGGCCACTAAGGGGGTTTCATTCTTTGTTTGGACAGCAGCCTGGGGAAAGATTCTAATTTTTTATTTATCAAGTGTGGATTTACCCTAGTTGGATGGTGTTGTACATGTCGATTTAGAGGGGAGACAATAGACCATTTGTTGATCGATTGTGATGTTGCTTGTGGCTTATGGATCTTGGTTTTTAGAATGTTTGGAATTCTGATACAGGATCATCAAAGTAGTTGTTTCCATTAGCAGCCTTGAAACAAGGCAGCAACGGGCAGCCAATCCTTGCTTTAGCAGTCGGTGCAAGTTACATCAGTTCAGTAGCTGAGTTCAGCCGTGCAGTAGCCTATCTTATTGTGATCTAACACTTCCAGCAGCGAACCAGGTTTAAGATTTGATGGTTAACTAAGTTCCTAAGGCAATTCCAAGTCAGTTGTAATTGAAGGGAGCATGGTAGGCTGGAGTTCTCTGCTGTGACAGTTAGTTGGAGAAGTCTAAGCAGTTAGACTTGGAACCAAACAGCTAGCAGTTATTGTATCAGCAGTCAGTTAGATCCACTTGTACTTAGTTAATAAATGTGTTAGCTGATTGGATAAGCTTTAACCAATCAGATTTAGTCTTGATTAGAACCAATCCAATGGCTTTTAGCATAGTGTAGATTGTATAAATAGCATATCAGGTTCTCATTTGTAATCTATTTTTGAGTTAGTGAATGAGATACGCTCTGAGAGCTTTCTTGGAACTGTGTGTTCTTGCAGAAGTGCTAATCCACCTATAGGATAATCTAATCAACTCAAATCCCAAGCCTTCTCATCAAACCTAAACAGGAGCTCATCTCATTTCCCTGCACAAATCTATTGGGTGCTACCAAGGAGGGTGATTGACCTTTTATTTGGGTGATGGAATTGGTTTGGGAATCAGAGATTTGGAATTTTGCACCATTATGTATTGTGGAGGGAGAGAAATAATCTTCTTTTTTGATCAGAGGGAGAGAAATAATTTTACTTTTAAGGATACAGACAAATCAAGGAATCAGTTAGAAGCTTTCATAGATTTAATCCATTTTTGTGCATAAGTTTTGTAATTCTTTGAGTTTACTAAGTGCTCATCATCATGAGCTTGCCTAACCTATTTTATTAATAAATCTCTTTATTTAAAAAAAAAAAACTATGGTATATGTTTTGCATCGTGTGTGTGTGTGTGTGTGTGTGATATTGGATGACGCGACATCTTATTTGATGAATAAAAGGTATGGACTAACCTCGTGAATTTCAAATTTCTCTACCAGGTTGTCTTTGTTTTTTCTTTCGTGATTAGGCCTCAAGCCTTGGTACATCCATTAAGAGTTCCTCTCTATCTTTTTTTTTTTTTTTTCTTTTTTCCTTTTTTCAATTGATTAAAATTTGAAGGTCTGAGCCCATGATGTGTGGTCCATAATGTTTGCAAAGTGTTAGCAGGCAAATAGAAAAACCAGTTATTACAGTGTGGACCTAGAGGAGTGATAAAAGTAGCTGTGGCAGAATTTCATCGTTTGTTAGCATTCAACATCATTAATTCCAACAGGAAAACCTAAATGGAATGAGAAACACACACACTTGTGTGCACATATAAAAGGAGTTTAATATATTTTAAAAATGTGTTTGGATACTGCTTATTTGCTAAAAACTGAAAACTGAAAACTTATTACTGAAAACATTATAGCAAAATAATTTTTAAATATGTGAATAGTACTATGGGACCCAAATTTATATTGAAATCTGTGTTTGGATGACTTATGTGGGTTCGTGAACAGTATCCTAATATTCACATTTTTTAGCAAAATGCACAAATGCAAACATGGAACACTTCCCAAACACACACTAAGGCTTTGGAAGCACATATTTGAACAAGGAATAATTTCTGATTTTATATTTAAATATACTACAATATGTAAATGCCTTTTGCAAATCTTTCTCGATTTGAGTGAAACAGTTTTATGTAGTTGTGATTGTGGATTTCGGCCCCTTCTTCAGCATGTGCATTTGCGTGTAAATTTGTATTAGTTGATCCTTAGGGCATTCCTATCCAAAAATGTCATCCTATACTATTTTACCTTCCCAAAACGTTACTTTATCAATTATACAATACCATTTTACAATATACCTAGCATCCCAACTTTTATTTTTATCTATAATATATTAAAATAATATAAATTACATAATAAAATAATATAAAAAAATCTCTCTCTCTCTCTCTCTCTCTCTCTTCATTTTCACGGATGCATTTTGAATGTGGTTTGTTAGGTCAGCTACTTCAATCACCCGATTAAATTTGAATTCTAGCCTATGTTTGTGAACATATTTCTTGCTTCCATACACCTGTTAAGCTATTCTCTTTTCTTCTTTGTTTTGTTCTTTCAGTTTGTATTTATTTTGTTGTCCTGGGGAGTCGGACACAGCTGCAATTAAAAACATCGATTTTTAACTCATTCTGATCTTGAAGTTCGAGTATTGTAGCAGATCAAGACAAATTTTACATTTTGTAAGCTACACATATAATGAAGACATATAAGTCAGCTTGACGAGATTCCACACACTAATACTGATGTTTATTAACTTCTGGTACCAAGTATAGCAGTAACTGTAGAAGAATCACTCATGGCGAGCAACCTTGTTCAACAAAGGCGAAAGACAGATTTATGCTGGTTACATTTCCATGTTCAAATATGGGGGCATAGAAGTAGATGTAGAAGCACTTTCAGTCTATTTAAAAAAGAAAATAGAATAAAAAAGGAAGCACGTTCAATCTTTACTAGCTACATATTCAACAAAGACAGAAACGGATGTGCACACATTATATTATTACAAGGAGGAATCCCTTAGAGGTGGTCTCAAAATTAGTTACTCTACTTTTGGTTCTCAATGAAAATAAATTGAATTGTTGTTTTGTTTGTTTCGATATAAAATATTTTCAAATGTAAATATTTTCAAGTAAAAATTTTCGAGTGTTTGGTGTGATCTCAACACTTGAAAATGCACCACAAACCCAGCCACCACCAACCAGCACAGTCACCACTAAGTTGGCACAAATCCGACCATCCACCAATCACCCACACTCAAACTTCTCAGCAAATTCTAAGAAAAAACACGACTATTAATCAATTAAAGCTCAAATTAGTTAATAAAAAAATAAAACAAAAACAAAACCTAAACCTAGATCATCAAATTAGTTTTGTTGAAAATGACATACAAAGAATAGCTATACCATGGAAATTTAAGCCCACAACATTTTCATTCCAACCATAGAGTATGAAAACCAAAGGAAAAGGGGTAGTAGAAAAAGACTAGAAAATCACTCTTGAAGCATGTACATGCAAGTTAGATTTGTGAACTTATATGAAAAGTAGATGAGCTATCTTACAGTACATTTTAATGAAAAAGCTCGAAAGTGATAAAAATGAAAGCTTTAACATTAAAAAGTCAAGATAAAAAGAAAGCATTGTAAGGAAAGTAAAGAAAGCAAAGAATGTACGTGAAAAACCCTTAGGAAGGGATGAAAAACCACAAGTGAGCAAGGGAGAATGTCTCTTACTCTTTCAAGCTCTCTATTATGTGAAAAATGGAAGTTTTTCTTTGTATAATGATGGTGTTCTTCCTAAAAGAGGGGCCTTTTCTCTACCTCACTTTCTTACAAACTTTCTACTGTTTTCTCTAATGTTCTCTCTTGGTTCTTGCCCTAATGGTCCAGCAACATATTCTTTTTGTTAGGACATATGTAATTTAATGTTAGGAATATATGTTAAATTAGAATTGGCTAATTTTTTGACAAAATGCACTTTACTTGTAATTAGGTAGAGCTAGGATGTGTTTAATACTTCAAGAAATAAGGTTTTAAGTTCAAATGTTAAAGTCATGTAAATCTGTCCAAGAAACAAATAAAGAAGTGCTGGATTTTAAAACTCGACAACTAATATCTATCGAGGTTTAAAAGCTGTTAAACCCCGATGCTCGACAGCTAGCTTGACAGATATGCTATCTATCGAGGTTTATGAAAAACAGATTTTCAGTTCTGATTTTCATCCAATCCGGGTGTATATGTTTGAGCTTTCTTTTCTTACAACCCTAAACAAAGTGACAGTTAGACGTTATGATTTTGTATTACTACAAATATTTTCATGAAGGGATTAAATGTTTAATAAAGTCTTGGGATATAATTTATTAATAAGGTCTAGAGTGCAATTATATTTATATAATGGTATTAAATATAATTAATAGTAGTTTTGAGCTTGTCAAGAGTTGATAGATAAGTCCAAAGCCCATTGGAGCTAGAGTTTTATTTGTCTTTTTTGGTCCCACTCCAAGCTACACACTAAAACCCAATTGGGCTAGCCCATAAATTTAACCCAATTAGATAATCAGTTATTTATTTAATAAGAGTTATTAAATAAAGTAACTACCTAAGTGCAGAGATAATGTGCGATTTAAAAAGGAGAAAAAAAAGAGAGCACTTTAATAGGGAAAACATTGTGTTATTCTCTTAAAAGATCACATATAGAACTGATTGAGAGACCATACGTCTTGGGCACATTGTGGAATTGAAGTGAATATTGAAAGACATCTCAAGTCCAATCTTCATTTGATTTTGAATTTTACTGCATCAAGGTACACTCTCATTCTTTGCTTCCAAAACTCAAATGTTACATGTTATCTTACATGAATGAAGTAGATCCGTTCATATTTCACTGCATGTGTTTTTGTATGAGATATAAAATTGTGTTTTCCATATGTTTTCCCAACAATGGATTCTGAAGGATGAGAAAGTGTACACGAAGACTAGCAAGAAAGCAAAGAGGACTGAGGACTAAGGACTGGTAATCTATATTATATATAAGAGGATTCTCATTTTTCAACTAGACTTTTATGTGGTTCAAAAATACCCATATTAATGAAAGGTAATTTCATTTAAAAATAGAGTCATAAATATCAAGTAACAAATTTAATTTAGAATTCAAAAAAAGAATTACTAAAATTTATGATTTTTTTTCCTTCATGTTTAAAAAATAAATTATAGTTACTGCTTACCTCTAAAGTTTATTATTTTTTTATTTAAAAAATAAAAAATATATATTTTTAAATTATAATATAAAAAAAAAAAAAAAAAAAAGGAATAATATTTGATGGTGTAATAAAAATCCAATAAAAATCCACAAGTCATGTCTCGTCCATACATGTCGTCCAAAAAGAAGGAAGGAAGTTACCCCGTGCTCGTCCATAGCGACCTCATCCGTCCGCCCCTAAGGACGGACGAGGTTGTTGTGTCCTGAGCACCTTGAGCCTTAGACGAGCGTATTTTCACCAGGCGTGAGAAAAGTCGAACCATTGTAAGCCAAATCCAACCATTGTGAAAGGCATACCCAAATAATGTAACTTCCATGGCAGTTATGGAAGTTACTTCCGAATCTTTCGCACTACTCAGCAATAGGAACGGTTATCAAATAAGTAACCGTTGCCCACATGCTTTATAAACGATCGCCAACGAGAGGGTATGACATTAAGATACTTCCAACATTTTTGGAATTACAAAAAGACTAACTTTGCCATTAGAGGATTCTTGGCCAGCTTCTACCGGTCTCCTCTAATTCTGTGTTTATTTTCTTAGGACTCATTACAAAATCGTCAACATCCGAGACTTTCAACTCACTGATATAACAGAATTCATCAGTTGGCGCCGGCTATGGGGAAGAAATTTGTCACCCTTGAACTTAATTTGTTGAGTTTTGCGATTTCTTTCTCCGACAAAGGGTTGAAATGGTTCAGACAAGATCAAGAGCTACTAGTCTAGGCCCTCAACAGAGCAGGGACGCCTCTAGTAACCCTCATCGCGATCGTCAATCAGCGCCCACCATGCACCCATCTTCTGTCCAACACGTGCAATCCATGGCCGCTGCTATGGCGGAGTTAACCCGCCAGAACCAGGAGTTGGTCAAACAACTTAATTTAAGGAGGCAGTGTCACGAATGGGACACTGAAGGATAGACCCAGAGTCAAGAAGATGGAAGGAATGTTGAACCTGAAAGCCAGTCAAAGGGTACCACTCCACGGAGGGTACCTCATTTGGAGAGGGAAATGGACCAAATGAGAAAAGTTATGGATGAGATGAGGAAGAATATGAGGAAAACGAACCCTGTAGAAGATTTGGTTCACAGGACTGATTCCCCCTTCGTGGCTTCCATCAATGCTCACCCTTTGCCACCCAAGTTCAAGATGTCTTCGTTAGATTCGTATGATGGGACGCGGGATCCTTTTGATCATATTGCCACCTTCAAAACTACCATACACCTTCAACGAATGGGACACTAAAGGATAGGCCTAGAGTCAAGAAGATGGAAGGAATGTTGAACCTGAAAGCCAGTCAAAGGGTACCACTCCACGGAGGGTACCTCATTTGGAGAGGGAAATGGACCAAATGAGAAAAGTTATGGATGAGATGAGGGAGAATATGAGGAAAACGAACCCTATAGAAGATTTGGTTCACAGGACTGATTCCCCCTTTGTGGCCTCCATCAATGCTCACCCTTTGCCACCCAAGTTCAAGATGTCTTCGTTAGATTCGTATGATGGGACGCGGGATCCTTTTGATCATATTGCCACCTTTAAAACTACCATGCACCTTCAAGGGGTTCCGGATGAAATAACATGCAGAGCTTTCCCTACTACCCTCAAAGGACCTGTACGAGTGTGGTTTAGCAAAATACCTCCTAACACAGTGACATCCTTCGAGGAATTAAGCAAGTTGTTCGTCAATAATTTTATCGGAGGGTAGAGGTACAAACATTCTTCATCTAGCTTGCTAACCATAGAGTAAGGAGAGAATGAAAGTTTGCGGTCCTTCATCACGCGGTTCAACAGGGACGCCTTGGCAGTGGACAAGGTGGATGATAAGCTCCTTTTGGCGGCATTCCATAATGGGGTTCATTCTGACTTGTTCATCCACAAGTTATATGAACAAGAGCTGAACTAGTCCATTCAGCTTAGAATTTTATGAATGCGGAGGATGTTATCATAGCTAAGAAGAGGAAGAGAGTTGAGAAATGGAAGCCAACCCAATGCGTCATTCAAAACAAGGTCCTTGTCCTAAGAAGGGACGAACAGAAGATAGGAAAGACCGAGACAAGAAGGTAGGTCCTTCAGCGTGGAATCAACAGTACACACCATTGCTACTTGAACAAGTCCTCATGCAAATCAAGGACGACCCTACTTTGAAGTGACCAGAGAAACTGAAGGGAGATCCCAACAAGTGTAACAGGAATAAATATTGTCGCTTTCATAGAGACCATGGGCATGACACAAATGAATGTTTTGATTTAAAGCAACAGATTGAGAATCTCATAAGGCAAGGGAAGCTGAGAAATTTCCTTGAACGAGACCACAAGGATAAGAAATTGAAAGGGAAGGTAGAGGAATCATCATGACCACCACTAGGCGAGATAAGAGTTATCATAGAGGGAAGTTTGGCAGGACAGTCGTCCAAGTCAAAGAAGGCGTACTTGAAAGTAGTGCAGAGCGTCCAACTTTCTGGACAATCACCAAAAGCAAGGACCGCGGACAAGCAAGCAATCACTTTCACAGACGAAGATGCCAAAGGAATTCACCATCCTCAGGATGATGCTATTGTTATCACCTTAATTATAGCTAACTACACAACTAGAAGAGTATTGATAAACAATGGGAGCTCGGTGAACATCCTATATTACCCAGCTTTTCAGCAAATAAGGGTTGGACGAGGCCAGCTCCGTCCAGTACACTCGCCTCTAGTGGGCTTTGGAGGAATGAAGGTACAACCTGTTGGCACTGTTATGCTGCCAGTAGTAGTAGGGGCATATCTGCAACAGGCAACCAAAAATGTAAATTTTCTTGTGGTAGATTACTCGTCCTCTTATAATACCATAATTGGAAGACCAACTCTAAATAGTTGGGAGGCAATCACATCCACTTACCACCTGTTAGTTTAGTTCCCTACAGAGCATGGGGTAGGACAAGTGCAAGGAGACCAACTGGCAGCAAGGGAATGTTATTTGGCCATGCTCGCCATGGACGAGCAACAACAGATGATGAGCATTGAAGAAACGAGAATTGTGGCCGAATCCATTGAAGTGTTAGAAGATTTTTCCTTGGATGATAGCAATCCTAAAAGATGTACTAGGATTGGCGCAGATCTAGAAGAAGAAATTAAGAAGGACCTAGTCCAGTTTCTGAGGAAAAACATTGATGTATTTTCCTGGAGTCATGAGGATATGCCAAGTATAGATCCCAATGTTATCACCTATCGACTAAATGTGTGTCCTTCCTCCAAGCCAGTACGACAAAAGAGAAGAGTGTTCGCCCTTGAGAGAGATAATGCTATTAAAGACGAAGTTCAGAAGCTGATAACGATGAAGTTTATACGGGAAGTGTACTATCCAGATTGGTTGGCCAACGTAGTAATGGTTAAAAAGGCAAACGGTAAGTGGCGAATGTGTATGGATTTTACCGACTTAAACAAGGCTTGCCCCAAGGACAGCTATCTGTTACCGCGCATTGATTAACTAGTGGATTCTACTGCAGGCCACAAATTACTTAGTTTCATGGATGCTTTCTCAGGATACAACCAGATAAGGATGGACGAGGCTGACCAAGAGAAGACTTCCTTTGTTACTAGCCAAGGCTTATTCTGTTATGAAGTAATGCCCTTTGGCTTGAAAAATACTAGGGCAACGTATTAACGACTGGTTAACCACATGTTTCGTCCTCAGATTGGACGAAACGTAGAAGTCTATGTGGATGACATGTTAGTGAAAAGCCTGGACGATGGAAAATATCTGGACAACTTGCAAGAGACCTTCAATACACTCAGACGTTACAACATAAAGTTGAACCCCAGCAAATGCACTTTCGGAGTATCCTCAGAAAAATTCCTTGGATTCATGGTTTCACATAGAGGAATAGAGACGAATCCAGAAAAGATTAAAGCAATTCTGGATATGAAGCCTCCGCGGAGTGTCAAAGAAGTTCAATCTCTTATCGGGCGAGTTGCCGCCCTCAATAAGTTTGTTTCTAAAGCTACTGACAAGTGCTTGCCATTTTTAAAAGTTTTAAAAAAGGCATTCGAGTGGACGGACGAGTGCCAAAGAGTCTTCCAAGACTTGAAGACATACCTCGTTACGACTCCGTTGTTAAGTCCTTCTGTGATGGGTGAAGAGTTGTTCTTATACTTGGTAGTGACCCTCCATGTCGTGAGCTCAGCATTGATAAGGGAGGAAAGGAAAGTACAAATGCCAGTCTACTATACCAATAAAGCCTTGAGGGGAGCGGAAGAACGATATCCAATGATAGAAAAGCTAGCTTTCACGCTAATAACAGCCTCCAGGAAACTAAGGCATTACTTCCAAGCTCATGTCATCAACGTCATGACGGATCATCCGCTTAAGAAGACAATGAACAAGTTGGAAGCTGCAGGACGATTGATTCAATGGGCTGTTGAGCTCAGTGAGTTTGACATAAAGTACCAACCAAGGCATGCCATAAAAGCTCAAGCACTAGCAGACTTCATTGCAGAGTTTACCCCAATCCATGACGATATAGGAGAGATGGAAGATAAGAAATGGATCGTCCATGTGGATGGTTCGTCTACACAGTATGCAGGAGGGATAAGTGTAGTTCTACAATCTCCGAAAGGGGATAAACTAAAACACAGGGTTCGCTTGCAGTACCAAGCTACTAATAATGAAGTCGAATATGAAACTCTCCTCAAATGTCTGGAATTGGCTAAGTCTGTAGAAGCGAAGTTCATAGTTGTCTTGGGAGATTCTCAGTTAGTCATAGACCAAGTGAGAGGGATGTATGATGCTAAGAAAGAACGAATGAAGAAGTACCTTAGTAAGGTGATGTGCCTTATGAGAAAATTTGAGGAAGCTAACTTCGTTCAAATCCCAAGTTAGGAGAACATGGAAGCTGATGCCTTGGCGAAAGAAGCCTCAGCGAATGAAGTCGTGGACAAATTTGATGAAATTCAGTATATGCCAAGTATAGACATCCCAAAAGTACAACAAGTGAAGAGTAGAGGAAATTGGATGACTCCAATTATATCATACTTAAAAGACAGACAACTTCCAGAAGAAAGAGACGAAGCTAGAAAGTTAAGGGTAAAGTCGGCCAGGTACGTACTTATGGACGAGGTGTTGTACAAAAGAGGCTTTTCACAGCCCTATCTTAGGTGTTTGGCTCCCGATGAAGCAAACTACATATTGAGAGAAATCCATGAAGGGGCGTGTGGCAATCATTCGAGAACAAGATCACTCGTTCACAAAGTTGTCCATGCAGGATATTACTGGCCAAATATGCAAGCAGATGCAAAAGCTTATGTTAAGGTCTACGATCAATGTTAACAATTTAGCAATATCCCCAGGCAACTATTGGAGTATCTAACCCAAATAACGGCCCCATGGCCCTTTGTGCAATGGGAACTAGACATCCTGGGTCCTTTTCCACTAGATGTAAGGCAAATGAAGTTCCTTGTGGTTGGTATTGATTATTTCACCAAGTGGGTAGAAGCAGAACCCTTAGCTAATATCACTTAACAAAATGTTAAGAATTTCGTATGGAAGAACATTGTGTGCAGGTTTGGAGTGCCCCGAGTGCTGATATCCGACAATGGACGACAATTTGATAATGCACTCTTCAAAGATTTTTGCATGCACTTCGGTATTCAGAATCACTACTCCTCCCCAGCCCATCCATAAGCAAATGGCCAAGTTGAAGTAGCAAATCGATCCTTGTTAAAAATAATCAAGACTCGGCTTGAGGGGGCAAAGGGAGTATGGCCAGACAAGTTACCAGGTGTTCTGTGGGTATATATGATGACAGTAAGAACTTCGACAGGAGAAACTTCTTTCAAGCTAGCCTATGGAACTGAAGTAGTCATACCCGCAGAAGTGCACATGGCCAATCATAGAGTGACAACCTATCAGGACAAAGATAATGAAGAGCAACTCCGTTTGAACCTCGATCTAATAAACGATGTGAGGATGAATGCTGAACAAAGGATGGCAAGGTACAAGAACCTTATAGCTAGGCAATATGATGCAATAGTGAAGTCAAGGCGATTCAACATAGGAGACCTCGTCTTGAAAAAGGTATCTTTGGTAACAAAGAACCCAGCTCATGGGAAACTAGGTCCTAATTGGGAAGGTCCCTATAAAGTTGTTAATTGTAAAAGGCAAGGATCCTACTACTTGGAAACCTTAGACAGGAGGAAATTGGAGCATCCTTGGAATGTTGAGCACCTGAGGAGGTACTACCAATAAAAACGCTAGCCTGGACGAGCATGAAAACCATTTATATATTTATCTACATAAGTTTATTTACCTGTTTTTAGTGTTGCTTTATTATTATTATATTAAAGTTATGGACGAAGTTATGGTTTGGTTTGTATTTATTTTCTTAAAACGGCATGAATTTCTAAGTGTATGCCTCGTTTGTGAGCAATATTTATGCAATGTACATAATGTTGTGTGAATCACTGCCATATTACTTCTGTACAAATCAACCCATGAGAAGACAAAAAAACTCAAAGACTAAAAAAATCTCTAAACGCAAAGATGTAACGTCAACTTGTCTAAATAAAATCAAGGCGTGCTTGTCCAAAGTAAAGGACAAGGTAAAACCCTATACCTTAAGCAAATCTCAATGCCTAAGGCATATTCGTCCATATGATGGACAAAGTAAGACAAGCAAATCCAGGACATGGACAAGGAAATGTATAGACGAGTATTTACAACTTGTTCATGCACCAAAAATGTTCCAGCGCATGGACGCCAAAAATGTTCCAGCGTATGGACGAGAAAAACATAAAGTCTTACCATCATTAAACGTGAGAATCAGCCAAACCTAAGGACGGGTAACGCTGATAATTACAATTTCACCTGGATAAACTACACTTAGTAAAATTCTAATAAAAATGGTTTAAGCATATATATGAAATGTAGACGAGTTAAACAAGGAATCCTGTATATGAAAATAAAGACTCTCGTCCATGCATATATAAGAGAAACAGCATTCATTCAATTGTTTCAAGGGCGGACGAGAAATGTCCAAACACCCTTACAAAATTAAAACTTAGTTTTATAAAAACTTGTCCTTAAACATGGACGAGCCTAATGTGCTTGGATTACATAAAAAAAAAATGGAATGAGAACATAAAACATTGAAATGTTTTCTAAACTGAAGCATCAACATTAGGGTCGTCCTGAGGCAGGGTCGTGCCATCGTCCTTTATATTGGTGTCCTCAAAGCTGAGGTGAAGGAGAGAACTAGTGGTGGCAGCATTTAGATTAAGTACAATGGAGCTAAAGTCTACACTAGGGAACTTTTCCATAGTATCCATCCTGAAATCTTCAAACCCTGTTGCATAATTAGTGTCCAAAATATCAGTATATTGTTTGGACGCTTTGAATTCAGCTACTGCGTTTTCCTTTACCTTGGAGAGAAGAATACTATGCTCGTCACTCTTTTTCTGCAGGTATTCAAGATGAGCATCTTTTTCCGCAGCACTAGCCTTCAAATCCTCAACCAAAGTTTTCAACTCCTTCACCTCGTCTGTGGTTTTGGAAGCCACTTCAGCCCATTGCTTAGCCTCATCCTTTAACTCCTGAATCCTCGTCTCTAACAAGATCCTCGTCTTATCCAACCCTGTGGCCTGTCTAGACGCTGTTATAAACTTTGACATGCCCTATAAAAAACAACAATAAATAAAAGTTAAAAAAAAAAAAAAAAAGAGAAGGAGAATGAAAATTTTTAGTCAAGACGGAGTATAAATGTTACCTTGAAAAGGTCATGGACACCAGAGTGTTCAAAATTTTTAAGGGACATGTCATAGCAAACGTTTATATCTTTGTCAGAAACAGCGTTCTTGAAACGTTCCCAGGCCAGGTCTTCATTTTCAATAATATTTAAAGGGCCCTTTCGGGAAGGTTGAGACGAGGTTGACACAGTTGTTTTAGACGGTGAAGTCTTGGACGGAGTGGTCTTAACAGGAGTAGACAAGTCAACATCAAACACTTTGGCAGGCTGGTGGGACGACAGAGGAGTAGGTTTGACTACTTGGGACGAGCCATGCTTGGTTTTTCTTGCCACGACTACTAGGAAGATTTTTCAAATCTAAGTTTTTGGATAAAGTCTTCCTCTTATCTCTAGCCAACGGACGAGCTTGAAACTCAGGTTCAAAACGAGCCCCCTCGCCACTTACTTCTTTTCCTTTATTTCCTCTCATGGTTATCATTCATATAAAGAAAAAAGGGGAAAGAAAGTTTTCTTTGGCACAAATGAAAATAAAAATAAAAGATGCAAGGAATGTTTGGAGTTTGAAACTTACTTTTTCTCACAGTAATCTCATGTGCAAGTGCTATTTCAGATGGGTTAGGGCCTAACCCCCACTTGGCAAGTCATCTAAGATTAACCAAGGACTGAAAATCCCTGTCTATATGTAGACGAGCCCTGTGGACGCGGTCACGATGCAACTTGCTCAAGAAAGGTCGTTCAATGGTTGTAATGAAACAAGGGGAGGTTAAATAATAATAATAATAAACAAAAAAGAAGAGGGGGAAAGCTAAGGGACTTACCCTCAGGACGAAGGTTTCCTAGGTCCCTAGTAAAACGACCAAATGTATCCCGACCAACGTCTACAGGATTTCTAGCCCAGAAGCCAGAGACGAAGAAAAACTCCGTCTTCCATTTTCTGTCAGACGAGGCTAAGGATTTCACCAGTCTACAATCTTTACCTCTGGCCATGAATTAATGAAAGCCAGGAGATTGATGAATTTCTGAAAGTTTGTAATAGTAGAGGAACTCGTCCACAGTAATAGGACAGTCCCTTCCAAACACTTCCCTCCACAAAATTTGCATAGAGATAATCAATCTCCATGCATTTGGGTTAAATTGACATACTCCTAAACCTAGTTTAACTAACAACTCTCTAGTAAAAGCATTTAAAGGAAACCTAAGACCCCCTAAAAGGTAAGCCTCATATACACCTATCCCAAAATGAGGATTACAACACCACTCTTTGCGGACAGACAATCTAGGATTAAACTCGTTCAGAATTTGGTACCATTCCCTAAGGTTGTTTAGTCTCTTCTCATCCGTCTTGAAAGGAATATCTACAGCACAACTATACACAGTTATCTCCGTCTCGTCTAGAGGACTAAATGGAGGGATGAAGGACGAGGTGCCTGCTTGGGACCCTGAAGTTTTTCTAAGTTGTTTTTGCACTACTTCTAAGGGAAGCTAAGGGACCCTTGAGACATATTCCTCGTCCGTGGTGTTTCCCCCACTACTATTACTGGTGTCACTAGAGCTATCACTACTCTCGTCATAATACTCGTCTATAGCTTTCTCTGTACTATTGCTAGATGAGGAGATAGTTATTTCTGACATTTTTTGAGAAGAAAATTTTGGAAACCTAAAAGACGAGAAAAGAGGGAATACTTGGCTCTAGGACGAACAGAAACTATGGACGCAAGGAAACTCCTAGACAAGGCTTTAGACGGTGAATGTCAAAGAAGGAAAATCTCAGAAGTGTGGAGGGCAGTGGAGGCATTCCACTATTTATAGATGGCTGACCTAAGCATATGAAACGACACAACCAATCAAATGATGACACGTAGTCTTCGTCTCGAAAAAAATGAATCAACGAGACTGACCACCATTGAAATGGTGACACGTGGCACATTAACACTAGTTAGACTCACCCAAGTAACGCAAGGTCACCTCTTTCCCTTTAGATGACCCATATGGACGAGGGGGCAACTGATGGTGTAATAAAAATCCAATAAAAATCCATAAGTCATGTCTCGTCCATACATGTTGTCCAAAAAGAAGGAAGGAAGTTACCCCATGTTCATCCATAGAGACCTCATCTGTCTGTCCTTAAGGGACAGACGAGGTTGTTCTGTCTTGAGCACCTTGAGCCTTAGACGAGCGTATTTTCACCAGGCGTGAGAAAAGTCGAACCATTGTAAGCCAAATCCAACCGTTGTGAAAGGCATACCCAAATAATGTAACTTCCATGGCAATTATGAAAGTTACCTCCGAATCTTTCGTACTACTCAGCAATAGGAACGGTTATCAAATAAGTAACCGTTGCCCACATGCTATATAAACGATCGCCAACGAGAGGGTAAGACATTGAGATACTTCCAATATTTTTGGAATTACAAAAAGACTAACTTTGCCATTGGAGGATTCTTGGTCGGCTTCCACCAGTCTCCTCTGATTCTGTGTTTATTTTCTCAGGACTCATTACAAAATCGTCAACATTCGAGACTTTCAGCCCACTGATATAACAAAATTCATCAATATTAATGAGCAGGTTGGGGTTGGGTGATTAAATCTACAAAATTTGCCAAACAGTATATTTCCCAAAAAAAATTAGGCGCGTGGCATGCGTTCAAAGTTATTTAGTAAGTTAAACTGTTTTTGAAAATCAAGTTTGGCAAAATCGACTTTGGGTTGGAAAACGAACACTATAGTGACGTTTTTTTTAGTGGCGTTTGTAAAAACGCCACTATAGGTACCCTATAGTGGCATTTTCTATAAACGCTGCTATAGGCACAAAAAAAAAACGCCACTATAATGTTTGTTTTTCAGCCCAAAGTCAATTTTACCAAAGGCGATTTTCAAAAACAGTCTAACTTACAAAATAACTTTGAACGCATGCTACGCGCCTAATTTTTTTTGGGAAAGGTACTGTTTGGTAAATTTTGCCCGACTAAATGGGTTAGGTAGAGAATGGTTATTTAGGGGAAATCTGCAGACCAACATACTAATGCTTAACAATGTAGTAAGTTAAGCAATGTTTGGAAAGATTATGAAAAATAGCATCTCGAGTTTTAGAAACTCGAGATCCATATTAAAACTCGAGTCCCAAAAACTCGCTTTGCGAGAGTTTTAGATCTGAAAATACCACATAGATCTCAAGTTTTAGAAACTCGAGTTCCATGCATAAATTTTTTTTAGTTTTATCGCCCTTATAATGGCGTTTTTAAGTCCTATAGTAACGTTTTAAAGCCCTATAGCGGCGTTTTCCTACAAAATTTTTTCATAAGTGTTTAATACCGGGTTCAGGGAGCCCTATAGTGGCGTTTTTAAGCCCTAATTTTTTTTAACTCCATTTTTAAGCCCTATAATGATGTTTTTAAGTCTTATAGTGGCATTTTTCGAACTCGAGTATTTAAAACTCGATTTCCACGTGGATTTTTTTACAAATCATACTCATCTGCTTATAAATGGAGACTTAAAAACTCGATTTTTACCTTGAAACTTGAGTTTTAGACACTCGAGATGTTAGTTTTCAACATTCTTTTCTAACGTGACAACTAACTAAAATTTTTAATATTTATTGTTATTTAGAAAAAAAATTCGGGTTATTTAATATTTATTTAAATTGGGTTTAAAAAAAATATATTTAAATTGATAATGGCTAGTAATGTACCCAATCCAAAACCCGCCCAACTCGCCATTCTCCACCCTAGTTTGGGGGAGGTGCCCCAAAATTTAATTATGATATCCATTGAAACAATCTCATTCATGTTAGCAGTGTCTTTCTTCTAGTCGACGGTGTTGTGTGTGTTGCGAAAATGGGTGGGAGCAGGAATAGAGGTTTGGTTGAGTGTGCATTAATGTCTGTGTTGTTGATGGCGATTGAGGTAGCACAGACAAGCTCGGCCAACATGTTCAAGCCATTCAACGTGAGCTACGACCACAGGGCTATCATCGTCGACGGCAAGCGTCGCATGCTCATCTCTGCCGGAATCCACTACCCCCGCGCCACTCCTCAGGTACATATATCCGATTTTGCATGAATATTGAGAATCAATGAATCATTACATTTACACCCCTAATCCCTACTTCTACTCTTAATTTCATCTTCAATTATTATTCCCTAAAATTGCCTTCTTTTCAATTCTATATTCATCTGCTCCAATTTTATTTATTTATAATCCAGGAATGTTTTATTCTGATTATAATGCTTCTATAACATGCATAAACCTAGTGAATTCTAATTTGCTCAACTAGTAAAGTATCTTGTCGTAGAATAAGAAATTTGAGGTTCAAACCTAAAGAGTAATCATCATGGAGAGTGCAACATAGGTTGAAATTCCATCTTTTAACGTGTATAAACTTTTTTTTTTTTTTTTCATTTATTTAAAAAAATGGGCAGCTTCTTAAGCCTTCCCTTATCATGGGTATCGTTGCTTGCTTGCTTTTCTTTCTAAGTGTCTTATGATATCTATTTTCATGTGATCCCAGATGTGGCCTGATCTGATTGCAAAGAGCAGGGAAGGTGGAGCAGATGTGATCCAAACTTATGCGTTTTGGAATGGGCATGAGCCAGTCAGAGGACAGGTGCAATAAAAAATTTTTCACAGCTACTCTGGGTTGGGTAGCTTTGTGATTTGATGTGTAGTTGTGACTTGTTCTAAACATGAGACACACACACACACACACACACACACACACACACACACACACATATATATATTTGTTTGTCAAAATTTTAATTTTCTCCTAGTTTGTTTGTTCAGTATAACTTCGCAGGGAGATATGATATTGTCAAGTTCGTGAAGCTGGTGGGATCCAGTGGACTCTATCTCCATCTTCGCATAGGACCTTATGTATGCGCCGAGTGGAATTTTGGGTCTAATCTTCTCTCCCCTCATATTTACTAGTTCCTTTTTCTACTTAAAGAAAAAGTTTCCTTTCCACTTACAATTCAATTAAATGAAATAAAATTCCCTTCAATGCTGCATGATCCAGAAAGGTTTTATAAGTGGGCCGACTATCTATGTGCTCCTAATAAATGCATAATAATTCTTTCCAGCATCTTCTAGGTGCCTGTGTGGTGTTATTGGTGTATGTAATTAAAAGGCATGGTTGCATTTGGGCGTAGAACACCATTTTGTCAATTGTCACCCCCTAATATATTTTTTTGATAAATAACGGAATTGTATTAATCAAAAGTCTAGGTACACCGGGGGTGTACATGGAAAACAGTACATCAAACACATAAATTGCAAAGATCAAGCATTTCTAAAAAATTAGAACGGGGGAAAAGATTAAAGGAAGAACTCCACTCTAGCAAGGTGTGAAGAAGAAGAGATTTAAATTTTGAAATAGATCGTTCCTTCCCTTCGAAACATCTTGACTTCCGTTCTCGCCAAATACACCGTAAGACACAATGTGGGACAGCCCTCCATAAATCAACGCTCTGATGCCCACCGAAGGAATCTTGCCAACTTGAAAATAAATCAGAGACACCATGCGGCATAATCCATTGAAGACCAAATAGAGCCCACACCATAGACCATAATTCATAAGCAATAGGACAATGAAGAAGAAGATAATTCATTGATTCCCCATTCTTTTTACACATATAGCACCAATCTACAACTGTGACACCCTTATACTATAAATTCTCAATGATCCAAATCTTACCTAAAGCGGCAGTCCAAGAGAAGAAAGCTGTCCTAGGAGGGACCTTTGAACGCCACATAGGTTTCCAAGGGAAAGAAATTACAGGAGTAAAGGAAAGGGAGAGATAGTACTCACTCACTTTAAAATTCTTATTCCTTGCCAGTTTCCAACATAGTTTGTCTTAACCTTCACCATTAAGGGGCATAGAATTGATAAGATCCATAATGGTGAAGGTCCAGGAAATTAGCATCCACAATTGTTCTCTCACTTCTAATATTGTCAGTTTAGTTTGTGATGTTTCTCTAAGTCTGATGCATTGATTTGAGGCCTGGCTACCTCGGATTAGTCACATATTTCTCTGGTTTGTTCTTTTTCTTGTTTATCATGGGAGGTTCTATTTTCTTTTTTGTCGAATCCAAAACGTTTGAATTCTCAGTGGAGGAGGGAGGTACTTGCTTCATGTTACGTATTTATGAAAGAAATAAGGATTCTCTCCGGTCGGTCTTCATGGGTAAAGAGAGTGCTAAACGTTTGCTAACTTATGTAGAGGATCTCATGTCACATACACCTCTTGAACATTTTGCTAGAACCTTTAGGGATGGTAATAAGGTTTTTATTTTACAACTGGGTTTCAATGCACATGGTAGCTTTCTTTTGATCTCTGAACTCGTTCATGGTCGTCGGAAGGGCCTCATCATTGTATCGGAAGGAAAGCTGGGTAGTGAGTGGAGAGGATTTGAGCTCCATCTACGTAAGGCTATTGCTCCTATCTCGCTTGTCGTCAAACCGCCATCGCAATCTGTCCTGATTTCGACAGTGCAAAAGTTTAGACAACAGAAATCTTTTCTGTCGGTAGCGGTGGACGATGATTGGAAAAACAATGGTGGAAGCGGAAAGGGTAAGCATTTAATGCCCAGCATTCAAAATGCAATCAAATCTAATTAAGCAATCAAATCAAGCTTGAGCAGTCTGAACCAGGATTCGCGCGATAGGGGTGTTGGGCAGGTAAGCACGTTTCCTAAGGCTGAATTCACGCTTGTATTAAAGGACGATGCTCTTATGGGTGCTAAATCTCCTTTGTTGCTAGAAGTTTCTTTAAGTTCGGAGCGTGGGTTGAACGGTAAGTGGGATATTAAGTGCTCCAACATTAAGGAAGTGGGTTGTGCAAGTCATTCTAGTGTTGGGCCCATGCAAGATGTCCTTAGGCCCAATACACTTGCTGAAGCTTTTCCACTCAACCCACCCAACTCACCCTATGTCCACAAATTTAAGCCCAAGTCCACTTTGGTCTGGCAGCCCAAAAGAAAAGTACTGGCCACCAGATCTTTCCCGATGAGAGAGACCCAATCTCTAGGGAAGTCTTCATTGTGTCCATGCGAGAGCCAGTCTTCATCATCGTGTCCATCGATAATGCCGTTGATGTCGTTGATGGTCTTCGATGTTGCCGCTGCTCAATTTCTCAACTCTGATATGCTCGATGAAGCCAGGTATGAGTCATCGGCACAGATTGACTCAATTGACTCAACTCAAGTCTCCGATGTTGTCGAGTCTGAGCTTCTCGGCTCTGACGAGTCCGAGGAGGCCAGGAATGGGTCGGCTTGTACCAAATATTGCGACGAGAGCTTAGTGCGTGACCTCCGATTAATTATCTAGGAGCATTCCGGCAATATAGTCAAGAAATGGGGGAATTCGGAGCAGTGGGTACTTGAATTACGTGATGGGAGAAAGGTTGCGGTTTCGATTCAAATCCCTTTGCCTCGGTGTGCAGCTACAGAGGTATTGGAAAAGAAAAAACAGCTGGCCTTAGTTTCGTTGGAGTCTTCTGACGTTACGAATGTGTCATCGGCTCTTTTTGAAGAGGATGAAGTATTGGTGGAGGATTGGGTTTCGGATACCTACTCGGAGGAAGTTGTTCAACCCCTAGATGTTGAACCAATTGCTTTTTCTTTGCCGTTGGCCATTGCAGAGTAGTCACTTGTGGATGTGGAAAGTTTTAGGGGTGTGGATACTTCAGAGAGTTAGGAACCTTATTCCAATTGGTTTCAAAAGAGATTCAATAATTTCGATAGCTTCCTTGGCACGTCCCTTGAGGGTTTGGAAGATCAAGCAACTGAGTTTTTATTGGCTATTGAAGCTAAATTAAATTGGAGGGCGGAGGTGAACAAGAAAACATGTGGTTTAAAAGGTTCAGGGATGAAAGGTTTTAGAGAGTTGAAAGGGTTGTTTAGTTCTATTAATCATGGCTATACTCCTGCTAGGCGACGTGGTATTAATAGGAATCAGGTTCTTTCTGTTGCTCAATGAATTTAAAGCTTCTCTCTTGGAATGTCAGAGGGCTGAATGAAGTTGACAAGAGCTCCAGATTCACAACTTGCTGCGATCCTGGAAGGCCGATATTGTGTGTTTGCAAGAGACCAAACTAGAGTGGATTACTAGAGGTATTGTTTGAAGTATATGGAGTTGTCCATATGTAGATTGGCTGTACCTGGGTTCAGTGGCATTTTATTCACATGGGATAAACGGGTTGTGGACAAGGTGGAGGAAGCAGTGGGGCATTTTTCGGTTTCATGCAAGTTTAAAAATGTAGGTGACCAATTTGAGTGGGCTTTTATAGGTGTATATGGGCCAAATTTGAACAAAAGGCGAAGGTTGATGTGGGAGGAACTAACCAGGCTGATCAATTGGTGGGATTTGCCTTGGTGCCTTGGAGGGGACTTTAATATAATCTGTTTCCCATTAGAGCGGCTGGGGGCTGCTAGCTACTCTTGGGCTATGTATGGATTTTCTAACGTTATCTCCTTGCATGGGTTGATGGATATTCATATGGAAGGGGGCCTTTTCACCTGGTCCAACACATCCTTTGCTTGTCGGCTGGATCGGTTCCTTTTCTCCCCTCTTTTGGTAGACCACTTCTCTCAGTTCACCCAAAAAAGGATGTCTAGAGTTCTTTCTAACCATTTTCCTATTTTGTTGGAGGGTGGGTGTCAGCGAAGAGGTAGAACTCCTTTCCATTTTGAAAATATGTGGTTGAGGGTGGATAATTTTGTTGACAAAGTGAAGAAGTGGTGGGCATCCTATTTGTTCCAAGGAACCCCAAGTTTTATTCTAGCTAAGAAGTTGGTTGCCTTGAAGTTGGATTTAAAAAAGTGGAATGAGACTGAGTTTGGCAATGTCACATTTAAGAAACAGGACCTTTGGAGCAAGCTGAATGTTTTGGATGCTAAAGAAGAGACTCATAGATTAACAGCTGAGGAGAAGTTAGAACAAACTAATCTTCGTATTGATATTGAAAAGTTAACTCTTATGGAAGAGATTAGTTGGAGAGAAAAGTCTAGGGTGATGCACTTGAAGCAAGGGGACGCCAATACCAAATTCTTTCATAGAATGGCTAATTCTAACAGAAAAAATAATGGTATTGAAAGCCTTATGGTTAATGGTACCTTGTCTTCAGATCAGGGTATAATTGCAGACTGCATTACTCATTTCTTCATGAATTTGTACTCCGAGCAGCAGGTTGATCGTCCATTTCCGGATTCGCGGGTTTTTCCAATGGTTTCTAGCGACAATGCGGATTGGCTTGAGAGACCTTTTGAAGAGGCATAAATTTTTGATGTTGTTTTGAGTTTTCATGGTGATAAATCCCCTGGTCCAGATGGCTTCCCTATGGCTTTTTTCCAAACGTGCTGGGGGATTGTTAAACCTGATCTTATGGCCGTATTTCATCATTTTTTTGCCAATGGTCGGTTTAAGAAAAGTTTAAACGCAACTTTTATATCTCTCATTCCTAAAAAACATGTAGCAAGTGAGATTAGAGATTTTCGTCCCATTAGTTTGGTTGAGGGGGTTTATAAAATTATTGCTAAAGTCTTGACTAATAGACTCCGCAAGGTGATGGGGGATATAATCTCTACATCTCAGAATGCTTTCGTGAGAGACAGACAGATCCTTGACCCTATTCTCAGTGCTAATGAATGTCTTGATAGTAGATTGAAGTCAGGGGTGCCGGGGCTAATTTGTAAGTTGGATGCGGAGAAGGCTTTTGACCATGTAAACTGGAGTTTTCTACTGCAAATGTTAGAAAGAAGTGGGTTCTTTGTCAAATGGAGACAATGGATCTTCTTTTGTCTATCTACAGTTCGTTTCTCCATATTGATTAATGGCTCTCCTTGTGGTTTCTTTGGTAACACCAGAGGTTTGACGCAAGGTGATCCGTTGTCTCCTTTGTTGTTTATTTTGGTGATGGAAGCTCTTGGAAGGATGTTGGATAAAGTAGTTCATGAAGGCCGCATGTCTGGTTTTAGTGTGGGGAACTTGGAGGGAAGATCCATGGCGGTGTCTCATCTCCTTTTTGTGGATGACATGCTAATTTTTTGTGAGGCTGATTTAGAACAGATTTTGATTCTTCGTATGGTTCTTATCTGGTTTGAGGCGGTGTCGGGTCTAAAGATTAACCTGGGCAAGTCTGAATTGGCTCCGGTTGGGGTAGTCCATAATTTTGACCTTTTCCTGGTCGTTCTTGGCTGCAAGCAGGGCTCTCTCCCAATGAAATATCTAGGTCTTCTTTTGGGTGCTAAATTTAAGGATAAGACTATATGGAATCCAATTATGGAGAAAATGGAGAGGAGATTGGCGGGTTGGAAGCGATTATATTTATCCAAGGGAGGTAGAGTCACCCTAATCAAAAGCACCCTTTCTAATTTACCCACTTATTTTTTATCTTTATTTCCTATACCTGCTAGTGTGGCTAACCGACTTGAGAGGCTTCAACGGAATTTCTTATGGGGCAGTTTTGGAGATGATCCTAAAATTCATTTGGTTAAATGGGCTACTGTTTGTGCTCCTATTTCTTCAGGTGGCTTAGGGATAAGGAAGATAAGACTTTTCAATGAAGCTTTACTTGGAAAGTGGCTTTGGAGATTTGGGATTGAGGAAGATGCCCTTTGGAGACGAGTGATAGAGATGAAGTATGGATGTTTGTGGGGGGGGGGTGGGGGGGGGGGGGGGGGGGGGGGGGGGGGGGGGGGGGGCGCTGGTGTACTAGGTCTGTGTTTGGCCCTTATGGTGTTGGTTTATGGAAAAATATCAGTCAGGGTTGGCCTTCTTTCCCACACCATATTTTGTATGATTTGGTGATGGGTCTAGAGTGAAGTTTTGGCAAGACCGGTAGTGTGGAGAGACTTCTTTTGCTGTTAGATATCCTAACTTGTTTAGATCTTGCAGGAATAAGGATGCCAGTGTGGTCATTATGAAGTCTGCCAATGGTGTCCTCTTTTGGGATGTGAGATTCTTTGGGGGGGTCCATGACTGGGATCTTGAGGCTATGTCAGACTTCATGGAAACCATATATGGTTCTCATTCAAGGGGTCTAGGTGAGGATAAAATGTGTTGGATTCCTAGCAAAGATAAGGGCTTCCTGGTTAGAGACTATTATAGAATTTTAGTTGGCAACACTTTCTTTGGTCTCCTTGGAAAAGTATTTGGAAGCAGAAGATTCCCTCTAGAGTAGCTTTCTTTGTTTGGACTGTTGCCTTAGGGAAATGCTTGACGATTGATAATTTATGAAAAAGGAAGGTGTGGATTTTGGATTGGTGCTACATGTGTAAAAGAAATGGTGAATCGGTTGACCATCTATTCCTTCATTGTCCTTTTGCTATGGATCTATGATCTATGGTTTTGGGTCTATTTGGAGTTACTTGGGTTATGCCACGCACTGTTTTGGGGCTGTTAGGGTGTTGGCAAGGTAGCTTTGGTCGTTATCGAAATGGTTACATTTGGATTAGAGACTTCTTTTGTACACCAACCTCCCCAATCATTCCCATATTTAGTCTCAATAACCCGCCTCTAGAGATAGGTTGTCTCTCTTCCATATCTCCACAACCATTTCCCCAACAAAGCTTGATTAAAGGTTCTCAAATTTCTAATACCCAAACCGCCGGACTGCAAGGGAGAACAAACCTGGGCCCATTTTACTAGACGAAATTTAGGGGACTCATCTATCCCACCCCATAAAAAATACCTTTGAAGCCTCTCAATACGAATAACAATATCCACTGGAATAGGGAAGAGAGATAGGAAATAAGTTAGCAAACTTGAGAGAGTGCTTTTGATTAAGGTAATCTTACCACCTTTTGATAAATATAAATGCTTCCAACTCGTTAATCTTTGCACCATTCTTTCTAGAATAGAGTTCCAAATCGCCCTATCCTTGAATTTAGCACCGAAAGGCAGTCCCAAGCAAGTCATTGGCAAAGATGACTGTCTACAACCCAGCAATGCCACAAGCTCCCCCATATTAGTCACCTCTCCAATTGGAACTAATTCTGACTTAGCTAGGTTAATGTGCCACCCTGACACTGCCTCAAAAGAGGATAAAATCTCCCACAAATATTCAATCTAACTTGTTAAAGCATCATAGAAAATTAAAGTGTCATCCGCAAAGAGTAGATGGGCCATCATGAGGGGGGTATTAGACCTGGTACCAATAGTGAAACCCGAGATGTGTCCAGCCAGAACTGCATCATCCAACAAGCGGCTTAATGCCTCCATAACAATAGCAAATAAGAGCTGGGAGAGAGAGGATATCCTTGGCGTAGCCCCCTAGAGCTCCCAAAGAAATCCTTAGGGGAGCCATTTATCAAAATTGAAAATTTCATTGTGGAGATACAAAACAAAATCCACCTTCTCCATTTCTCAGAGAATCCACAACATTGCAACATATACATAAGAAAATCTCAATTGACATGATCAAAAGCTTTCTCCACATCTAACTTATGTAAAACCCCAGGTATCCCTGCCTTGATCCTACTATCCAAACACTTATTAGCAATTAAGGCAGAATCTAGGATTTGTCTATCTAGAACAAAAGCATTTTGAGACTTTGAGATAATCCCAGTAATCACCGTTCTCAGCCTGCCAGCAACTTGGAAATGACTTTATAAATACTGCCCACTAGACTAATGGGTCTAAAGTCTCTCACTTTAACATCATTTACTTTCTTTGGAATGAGAGCAATGAAAGTTGCATTAAAGCTTTTCTCAAAGACAGCTTGTGAATGGAAGTTTGCAAGAACCTCCATAGTTTCAAGTTTTAAAAAGTCCCAACAAGCCTTAAAGAAAGCCATTGATAAACCATCTGGTCCTAGAGATTTATTGCCATTACAACCTTGGATGACACCATATACCTCCTCTTCCTTAAATGGTCTATCTAACCAAGCAGCTTCCTCCTCAGAAATCATAGAGAATTCCACTTCATCTAGCATAGGTCTTTGGCCCTCATTTTTAGAGTACAATTGTTTGTAGAAATGAGAGATGCAAGCTGATATTGAATTTGGATCCGATGTCAATTCATCTTCCACCAAAAGATTGTCTATAGTATTAAACCTTCTATGGGAGTTTGCTGTTCTATGAAAGAACTTAGTGTTTCTATCCCCCTCTTAGATTCGAAGGGCCCTAGATTTTTGCCTCCAACATATTTCAACCATAAGAGTTGCCTTTTCAAGATCAATACAAAGCCATTCTTTTTCCAAAGTCTCATCATATGATAGAGGACGACTATCTTCCAACAAATCAAGTACTTCAAGGTTCTTCCATAACTTGTTCATCTGATCCTTCACATTGCCAAATTCTTCTACATTCCATTTCTTTAAACCTAGCTTCAAAGCTTTCAATTTGCTTGCAAATTGAAAGCTAGGGGAACCTTAAAAATGATAGGACTCCCACCAAGTTTTCACTTTCTCCACAAAACCTTTTGCCTTTAACCACATATTCTTAAAGCGAAAAGGGTGGTTGCCTTTTTGAAAATTTTCCCCTTCTAAAAGAACTGGAAAGTGATCTGAAAGTAATCTATGCAATCTTTTTTGACGAATGTTAGGAAAGTGCTTTTCCAAATCAGAAGAGAGAAGAAACCTATTAAGCCTAGACCGCAAAGCCACTGCTCTAGAATTAGTCCAAGTGAAAGTACCACCTTCCAATGGTAAATCGATAAGATTGTGTTCAAAAATGAAATCTGAAAGATCAAGCATGGTTGATGAGAAAGAGTTTGCACCAAGTCACTTTGAAGGAAATTGCACTACATTAAAATCACCACCAATGCACCAAGGCATATTCCACCAACTATGAATACCAGTCAGCTTTTCCCAAAGCAGTCGTCTGTCACGATCAGAGTTTGGTCCATATACAACAGTGAAAGCCCATACAAAATGATCTTCCACATTCTTAAATTTGCATGAGACAGAAAACCTTCCCATTACTTCGTCAATTTTTTCCACCATCCTTCTATCCCACATCACCAAAACACCCTTCGAAGCACCTATAGAGCCCAAATATAGCCAATCCAAATGTTGACAACCCCATAAGCTCCGGATTTCTCTCCTTGTTATCAATTCCATTTTTGTTTCCTGAAGACAAATAATGTTTGTACCCCAACCTCTGATCATATTACGAATTCGAAGTCTTTTTCCACAATCAGTTAGCCCCCTAACATTCTAGGAGATAATTTTCAAATTCATTGAGGCACCACAGAATCCCATTCCCCACTAGCATTTCCTAACAAAATAGAATTATTCTCAAAATTCCAAGAATTTAGTAGACTTTTCAACTCCCTATGCCCTTTAGAACTTGTCTTAAGCTCTCTCTTCTGAGGGCATTCTCCCTGCATTTTAGCTTTCTTCTTAGCCTCCAAAGTTAACAAAATCCTAATAATTTTCGCTTCAAAGCCTTCCAAGGAAGTACCCACAGATTTTCTAAAAGCTTTAATTCGTTTCTCAACCCATGGTGATAATTGAGTGGAAGCATTTTACCACCTCTACAAGTGGAGCAACTGGTTAGCCATGGCCAAAGGTTGCACAACTAGTGGTTCTTTAATCTTTTCCTAGTTTACAAGACCCCCATCAGAGTCCCCCAACTCACAATTTGACCCTGATACTACAGAAACGTTATCTAGAGCACCATTACATTCATCTGCCCAATTAACAATATGCCCTTCTTCCTTGAAAGTGTTGTTACCCTGTCCCACAGCTCCCTTGAGATCGAAAAAATCTGACATGCTCCCAGGTGAGTGGTATAGTGAAAGAGGAATAGCTATCTGCCTCCCTCCACGAAGCTCTAAGACCCATTTCTCTAAATTACCCTAGGTGTGCTCCAAATCTTCAACGAAATTCTTAATGGAGGGGTGAGGCTCAACATGACAATCCTCAGTGGTAACTAGCACTGGAGCTACTAGCAAATCGGAGAGCATAGCACTGGCCACCGCAGAAGTGCTCGATTGAGAAATGCTGTTGGTCAACGGTGGAGGATTGATGCCCGACACAGACCCAAATTCTAAAGAGTCAACCCGTGGTGGAGGAGCTGTTGCTGTTGGTGGTGGGGCTGTTCTTCACTGGTGGGGAGATATCGATGTCGGTCGTCAGTTGGGAAGTGGTGCCCTTAATGATGGTGGTCGTTAGTGGAGGAGTGGGATTGTTCTTCACTGGTGGGGAGATGACGATGTTGGACAACGGATGGGAAGCGGTGTCCTTGATGATGGTGGACGTCGGAGGCATATTAGAATCGTTACTAGTGGTGCTCCTCGGTGGGTTAGAAGTGCCGTTGATGGTGATGATAGTTGGAGGATGCATGGAGGGGGAGATGAGCTTCATCGGCATCGTATCGGTGATTTGATGAGAGTGGGTGACTTTTGGCTTAGATCTAATGGGTTGCTGAGAGATGGGTTGGGCTTTAGGCTTAGGTTTGGGGGCCCAGTTTTGGTTACATGTTACGGCCCTTGAAAGTGTTGGGCCTTATTCCATGGCTAATGTGATTGGAGCCCACATCTTTAATAAAAGAAGAAACTGTAGCCTATTGCCCCTCTTTCCCACGCTCCACACGTAAAGAGATGTCTAGAGTCAGCAAATCTCTTTTGGCAATCACGTTAATATTAGACAATTTATCTACCCCGAATTATGCCGTATCTTTCCTAGAATAACTCCTGCCTTGATCATGGTATGAGTTATTGGGAATTGAAGATTTCAAATTTTGAAAGACCGTAACTTTCTCCTTGCCTTTATTTTTTGCACCGCCGTGATTATGAGGTCTGTCAACCACCACCGCCGTCTCAGCCTTTGGTGCACTCTGTATTCTATGAAACGATCCCTGACTAGTAAGAGAAGTTGGTTTTAAAATTTTCCTGAGGTTTAGGCCAAAGCTGCGCTAGCCACTACCCAACCTTCCCTCAGGTATCACTATGTTACCCTTCTGTTGACCATGAAGAAGTTCAGAAACCATTAAAAATGTGCCATGGGCGTTGGACCCCAATTGAAGGATGAAAACAATATCACCCTCTCTAATCGTTCTTGCATAATGACCAGGTGATTGCTTTGAAATTATTTCCTCTGAGTGGAACAAAAATCGGTTTGCACTCTCCTTCCCCATAAAAACAGAGCGCATGGTATGGCCTCTCTCAAAGATCCGTAATAAGAAATAAGAACCCCCTGCCTCAACGGAAACTCAAACATTTTGGATTCAATGAAGAAAAATGTGGAACCACCTATTGCGAATTAAATAAAGCAGCAGCTACAAGACTATGAAGAAAGCACGAAATCTAAAGCAGCAGCAACCAGACTATGAAGTAAGCACAAAATCTATGGCTAATTCAAGGTAGCCAGGCCTCATATGTGACTAATCCGAGGTAGCCAGGCCTCTCATTCTAAATTCCTCCTGCGAGTAAACATTATTTAACTAGGAAAAGTACTCTTGGTTCACCAAAACAAGTTTGGATCCTATCAAGTGATCCAGGCACCCATACAGAGAATGAGACACCTATACAACTTGTTTATGATTTTAGAGAATGAGACACCCATACAGAAATGAAACTAAAATGGATTGTTATCAAGGAGCATTATCTAATTGAACTAGTCACAAATGGCATGTCAAATATACTACAATTGAAAACCGTCAAGTTGGAAATAAATAAAAAAGAAAAGAAAGAAAACTTTAGACTACTCAATGAAGTTAGATTTTTGAAAAAAAAAAAAAAAATCTTATTGGAACTATTAAAAGTTATAACCCAAAACTTACTCCAGTTATATTGATGTGCCTTCAATTCTGTCCTTAGCAAAATTAGTAGCATAAGGTTAGCATATAAGTGGAATTCTCATGCTAAAGCTATTCTAAATTAAAATTGAGTTAAATAGATAGTGGGATTGAGGATGAGGTAGAAGAAGCTCTCTCAATGAGTTGGTTTCTAGATGCACTTGGAAAAATTATATATTGATTTCTTATTCTGTCATCAGCATCTTCAAAAAGTTTTTTTTTGGGTAAGTATATTAAAGAAAGAAAACTATACAAAAGTCTATTCTAAGCGCAATTATACATTAGTAGCTAGGTATTTTGAAAGTAGCTTGTAAATGCTTGAATTTCCATCATGACTGCACATTGCAGTGAGAAAAAGAAGCAATGTTTTCATGCGTAATGGTATATTCTTCCTAGAAGATTTTAGGCTAGTCGTGGAATATTAAGAAGAAATATTAGTATGTATTCTTCAGTTCTCAATCTAACTTATAGTTTGACCCTTTGATGCTCCTTTGATAAGACTATTATGGACATTCTTGTGAAATATTTTGTTTGTCAATTTTCATCTGATTTTTGCTGATAATCTTATAGGGGCTTTCCAGTGTGGCTGCGTGATGTCCCCGGCATAGAATTTCGTACAGAAAATGTACCTTTCAAGGTACAATGCACCTTTGAACCTCTACACTTGCACATTTTTGTTGGTTGTTGATGCAGGTAGTGGGTAGCTAGTTTTATTTTGTTATATTTATTTTTAAGTGGCAAGGGCAATTTTGTAATTTCATAATTTCTGGGATAGGCTGTGCTAATTGTCTATTGGGTCCTATTTTAGTTTTACTAGTCTCTAACTTGTGTGATGCACCGGATAGTTAAATATCTTCACTATGTTCAATGCTACAATTAGTTAAAAATGAATGAAAATCAATATTTATAATACGAAACTAAGATATACATATTTTGAAAAAATAACTATATTGTGTATTTTTTATAAGATGAAACAAAGATACACTATTAATGTTTCTACTATGTTTAAACTTTTATGAAATATGGAACAACAAAATATAACATTCTATAGCACAAAATATTCATCCAACAAAATTAAGATGTCAAATATGAAAATTAAAAAATCAATACATTTTGGTGGCATCCATTACCTCTAGTTTTCTTTTAGGGGGTGTTTGGTAGAGTAGTTTGAAAATTGTTGTTTGTAGTTTTTTGAAATACGTGTGGGTGAAAAAGTGTGTTGAAATACGTGAAATGCTGTTTAAAAACTAAAAAATGTTGTTTGAAAACACAAACCAAACGGGCCCTTAGCATTTACTCCATCTATAAAAACTCTAGATACAAACATGGTGTCTAGAAGTTTGGTTCTTAATAAAATATTACACAAACACAAGGGCAATGGAAGTAAAAATGCGAAAAAAGATATACAAACACAGAATATTAAAGGAAAAAAAAATATGAAAAACAAAAGTAGTTACAAAAGAGAAATTTATGTAAAAGATACCTTGAGGCTTGAGGACAAAGGGTTTGTAGAAACAAAAGAGCAAAAACGGTAGAGAGAGGGTAAACAACATGAAGGGTTTTGGTGTGGTGATGTATATATATATTTTTTTTGATAAATAACAGAATTGTATTTATCAAAAGTCCAACTACACCGGGGGTGTACATGGATAATAGTACATCAAACACATAAATCACAAAGATCAAGCATTTCTAAAAAATTAGAACAAGGAAAAAAAATTAAAGGAAGAACTCCACTCTAGCAAGGTGTGAAGAAGAAAGAGATTTAAATTTTGAAATAGATTGTTCCTTCCTTTCGAAACATTTTGAGTTTCGTTCTCACCAAATACACTATAGGACAATGTGGGACAGCACTCCATAAATCAATGCTTTGATGCCCACCGAAGGAACCTTGCCTACTCGAAAATAAATCAGAGACACCATGCAGTATAACCCATAGAAGACCAAATAGAGTCCACACCATAACCATAATTCATAAGCAATAGGACAATGAAGAAGAAGATGAATCACCAATTCCTCACTGTTTTTACACATATAGCACTAATCTAAAACTGCGACACCCTTATACCATAAATTCTCAATTGTCAAAATCTTACCTAATGCAGCAGTCCAAGAGAAGGAAGCAACCCTAGGAGGGACCTTTGAATGCTACACAGGTTTCCAAGGGAAAGAAATGTCAAGAGTAGAGGAAAGGGAAAGATAGTACTCAGTCACTTTAAAATTCTTATTCCCTGCCGGTTTCCAACATAGTTTGTCTTGACCTTCACCATTAAGGGGCATAGAATTGATAAGATCTAGAAAAGTGTAAAAATGTTCCGTTTCCCAATCTTGGGGAGCTCTAGAAAAAAGATCCCAGTGAAGCCAATGGTTAGGAAAGTGCAAAACATCTGCAATAGAAGACTCCTTATTACAACTAATGTTATAGAGTTCTGTAAAAGTCTCCCGAAGAGTATAGCTCCCAGTGTGGTAATGTGTGTGTGTGTGTAGTAGTATGTCGGTTTGTTTTAAAACTCTTCATGTTGTTGAGTAGTAGTTTGTTTAAAACTCTTCAGTTTGCTAAAGTAGTAGTTTGTTTAAAACTCTCCTTTTAACATAATAAATTAGTAAATAAAAAAAATGATGTGTAAAATTGTGGAACTACCAAAGCTTACGTGACAAAATATTAGAAGATCAATTAATAGCCAAACGTCTTTGGTTTTGTTTAAAACTTTGTTGTTGAGTAGTAGTTGGTCTAAAAATCTTCAGTTTGCTGAGTAATAGTTAGTTTAAAACTCTCCTCTTGACATAATAAATAAATAAGTGATGTGTAAAATTGTGAGACTTCCAAAACTTATTTGACAAAATATTAGGTCAACTAACGGTCAAATGTGTTTGGCTATTATATATTATATATAGATTTGAGTGTCCAAGTCCAAATCTTATTAGGAGTTTAAATAAAGTGCTATTTCAACTAGGAATAGGTATTAGTCTTCTATTTTAAGAATAATAAAGTTTTCAGATTCTTAGAGAAGCTTTGAAGTTTTTTTAAGGTTTGTGTGATGCTAAGGAACCCTAGGTGTGATGCCTGGAAATTTATCTCTTTTTATTTTCTGTTCTTAAACCCCTATCACTGTTCACGGGTTACTGCTCACAGCCCTAGAACAGCAACCCAAATTTTGGGGTTTTCCCTTTGTTTCTTCCACAAATCCCACTATTCCTTTCCTCCATTGGAACCCTATAATCCCTACTATTTCCTAGAAACCTAACCCTAATTCCTAAAAACCTAAGCTGCCCAAGTGCTACCGGATCTGCCCCAGGAGTTTTAAATCAGATTTTGCTTTGTTCCCTCTTGTCCTATATCAGTTTTTTCTCAAAATTCTAGAATATATTTATTTTCATTTTTGCCATATCTTAAATGGATTTTCATTAGATAACAATGTTCAAATACTAGAACCAAAGATCAAATTGTACCAATAAAATAGGAGTAATGGTGTAATGTCAAATGCAAACTGTTGCTATCTTTGTATTCTACAGCCCTCTTTTGTCAACTATTGTATCCTTTTCCTATATTTTTTTTTATAATGAACAAGGTTTGGCTACAAACTAGGGTACAACCAACAATAGGAAGATGACATGATCTTCCTATTGTTGGTCAAGTTTATAGCCAAACTTTGTCATTTTATAACACAGGTGTCGGTTCCCCCTGTACACCATTTTAAATGGCTGACACCGTTCTCACTCTATCTTCCTCTCTGTCTCTCAAGCCTTGGCTTAAGGGGTATGAAAATGATTTCAAGGCAAAGAAATGAAATTTCAATATGTTTAGTTGGTATATTCTACTCAAAATGGAAATCTTCTGGGACAAAAAGTTTGGAAATGCAATGATGAAAGTATTTATTTGGAGTTCATTGGGTTAGGTCGCAAATAGTTTCGGATATGCTAGCTTCTTGGCAAGGTCTTAGCAGTTTGGAAACTTGTACCTCATTGTTTAATGTGGTGCATTTGGGGGGAGTGGAACGGTAGAAGGTTTGAGGGTTGTGGACAAAATATTCTAGATCTTAAGTTATTTTTCCTTAAATCTTTGTTTGATTGGTTGCTAACTTTGGGGTCCTTTTCCTTTACTTCTCTCTCAGATATGATTGACCATTGTACCTTAGGAGCTTGATTGTGTACCCATAGTATACTCCTTGTATATTTGGGTTACTATTTTCCATTAATAAAGTTATGTTATTTATCAAAAATATTTACCTCTTATTTGTGCAATATAATAAGCTACTAAATGATAATTGCTTATGTTAGGAGGCATGTCATGTGCACACATATTAGCTTATTCGTTATAATTAACTTTGACTCACTTACTGTGTGACTTCTTTCCTAAATTGAAAGTGAAAGTACTTCCTTAGAGCATTCGCATCAGATCAGTTATAGTCTTCTAAAATACATATACAGTGCAAATTTTACACATTTTGAGCAAAAAAACACCCACATCAGTGGGTGTAAAAATGTGTAAAACTGGCCATATTTTTCCATGAGCTACAGTACCCGTGTAAATATACATGGGTACTGTAGCTCTTGTATATATTAAAATAATATTATCCGTTCGCACCAATTTTTCTCTCTCTTCTTCGTGCTCAACAACCTCAATGGATCGGTGCTTGTGATCGGAGTTGTGGATTGGAGCTTGTGATCGGAGCCTGATCGGAGCTAGGGAGATCGGTGCTTGTGGATCGGAGTTAGAAAAAATCGGAGCTTGTGATCGGAGCCTGATCGGAGCTAGGGAGACCGGTGCTTGTGGATCGGAGTTAGAAAAAATCGGAGTTGTGGAGAGACAGATTGAGAGGGAGACGAGATGGGTATAGAGAGATAGACTGAGAGGGAGACGAGAGGGAGAGAGATGGGTATAAAGAATCAGAAAAAATGGAAAGAAAGAGAGGTATAGCGCGTATAAAAAGGGTTAGTTGAGAAATAATAAAATAATTGAAAAAATTGATTATTTAAATAAAAGAGGTGGTAAAATAGATGAACTGATGTGGGTGTATTGTAAGAGTAAACGTGTAAAATAGAAAAGTGGGTTTTTTCGTGTAAAATAGACAGAAATTTTACATGAGCTGATGCGAATGCTCTTAATACCTCAATTTATTTATTATTTACATGAAAGCATGGTAGTCTTGAAATATGTTAAAACACTTTTGTGCATCTTTGTTTTGACAGGGCTAATTGCATGGCGGAAGCCATAGATTTTATATTTACCATCAGATCTTTTTTTGAGTATGCAAAGAAAAAGAAAATGTGCAGGCTGTGTTTGAAGTGTTTTTACATCTTTGTAAAGTTCCATCTTTAGGGGTTCTCCCTTGGAACATTTATCATTTGTTCTTGGTTCTTTTAGCTAACAGGTATCTATGTGGACTAGAAGTGCAAAAGGAATATGCATTTGTATAAAATGCTAGCCGGCATATTTTGTTAATTAACAAATTCAGTTTCTTGGTTCACCTGTAGAAATATTTCCATTCCCATCCTGCCTAAGCTTGAAAGTAATTTTATCATCAGTTTTGCACTTTTTCTCTTTGCTTTCTCTCCCAAGAAGTTATTCTTGTTTGATTGTTTCATTAGTTCCTCTGGAAGTGCTTTATATCAATGTGATTGCTGCTTGCTTCTTCCTTAGATGTTGGGTGGGGTTCGTTTAGTACTATAATTAATACATCTTAATGAGTGCCCCCACCTGGGGTGTCTCAGCGGTAAGGGAGTGTGCCGAGACTAACTGTAAATCCAGAAGTCTCTCCTTCTAGATGAGGTATTTTGTGATTACCTGATGCCTGCTCAGTGGAGGTGTGTAGGCATCCGGAGTTTGCCCCTTAGGGGTGGTCCCACTGGCCCATACCTTGACGGCATTCCTCGTCATAAACAAAATAAAAATTTATTCATCTCAACAAAGGAACTTCTCATTATTGACTTAATTACTAGCTATAGATTTGTGGTTTAATTTTATTGCAATATTTATTAACATCATAGTGACATTTCATCTTTTCCAGGAGGAGATGCAACGATTTGTTAAAAAGATTGTGGAATTGATGCGAGAGGAAATGCTATTTTCTTGGCAAGGGGGTCCAATCATTATGTTGCAGGTTGTTTTTGAAGTTTAATTTAATTGTAAGATAATTAGTGGTTAATTGACTTAAGTTAATTGGATTGTGAGAACTGAGAGTTGATATCAGGTATCACATAACCAATCTGCACAATTCCTGCAACGGGACTCTTTTCCTTTTATTTATTATTATTTTTTAATTTTTGGTGGGTTACAATTGGGACTTTCTATTGAGAAAAGTAATCTCATTTTAGGAGGAATGATAACACAATTAGCTTGGTTCATAATTAAACAGTTTTTTATCGCAAAAAGAGTACTCTATGTACAATTGACATAAATAATTCTAAAGAATTACAGAAAAATAATATTATGTATAGAGAGACAACAACTCTATAAACTCTGGAATGGAAGTGTACTAGTAGTAAAGCCCCAAACGCAAGTCCAATCAAATAAAGAACTAGTAAACCTAGCTAACATTTAAGTCCCAGTGCTATACACATCCTCAAATGTAAGATGATTTCAGGTATCAGATAATTAGCTTAATTATTTTATTTTATTTGGATTGTGAAAAATGGGAGTTGATTTCAGGTATCACCATAACAATCTGTGCAACTCCTGCAATGGGGGTTACTTTTTGTTGTTGTTGTTGTTGGTGTTGTTGTTGATATTCTGCAATTTGGACTTGCTATTCAGAAAAGTAATCTCATTTTAGGAGGACTAGGATTTCTCAATATTGTTGGTATTTCATTTCTCCTGTGTGTACTTCTCATTCCCTTTTCTTTTTGAATTACATATAAGTAAGAGATTTTGCCAAGCTCTCCAACCAGTTGGACTGTAGCAGTATCCAATAAATATCAGATTCCGGTGATTTTGTGGCAATCATTGTTGCAACCCCATGGAGGTCCATGCATCCATCATTTGGAAGCAAAACCACCCAGTCTGGTTATCTATTTTGATTCCAAATTATGTTCCCTATTACCTCTACTGACATTCAAATGTGTTTTATGGTTTCATCTGCTTGGTGGTGTACAGGCAGATAGTATATCTATATTAAATGAGCTTTACAGTGGTCACCTTTAATTTTGTTATTATGGGCTTACCATACTTTTATCTTTTCTCTAATGAGGCTTTCTTCCCTTTGTATTTTCTCATTGGATATGCCAAAACTGGAATGAATTTTTATCAGATTGAGAATGAATATGGAGATGTAGAAAGCTCATATGGCCAGAGAGGGAAGGAATATGTTAAATGGGCTTCTCAGATGGCTCTTGATCTTGGCACTGGGGTTCCGTGGGTCATGTGCAAGCAACCAGATGCTCCAGATAATATTGTAAGCTTTTAGCCTAGGTGTTATGTGCTTAGCTTTCTTGGAACTAGTGTTTTTGTAAATTAGATTGGTGATTGGGTTTCATTATTAGAATGACTTGCATTTCATATAAAATGTTATGGTGCTCTGGAATTTATAATGGTTGATATTTATAGGTTCTTTTGTTCTGCTTCACAGATAAATGCCTGCAATGGATTCTATTGCGATGGTTTCAAGCCAAATTCCTATAACAAACCGGTACTTTGGACAGAGAACTGGGATGGATGGTATGGTGATGCCTTTTTGTTTCTTGGGGATTTTAGAGCCTAGAGAATTTTCTAGATCTTATTAGAAATTTAAACAATCTAAAATTTCAATAAGTGAGAATTTGTTACAAGAAGTCATATACATTCAAAACCATATAATTCAGATAAAAATTGATCTTTGTAATTTAAGTGTTTGATTTATTGTTTTTCACGTACACCCCTGTTGTACCTAGTTTCTTTTTTAATACAATTCTGTTATTTATCAAAAAAAAAAAAAAAAAAAAAAAAGACTTGGACTTACCTCCCATACCTCTAAAAAAAAAAAAAAAAAAAAAAGAGACTTGGACTTACCTCCCATACCTCCCCCAAAAAAATCCCACATCTTCTCAATCTTGTTAGCCACATGAGTAGGAATAGTGAAAGTGATAAATCTTGTTAGCCACGAGTAGAAATAGTGAAAAGTGATAAATAATAAGTGGGAAGTCTCGATAAAGTACTCTTAAGTAATGTCAATCTACCACCTTTTGACAAATAAAGCTTCTTCCACCCCTCCAATTTCCACTCAATTTTCTCCAAATTAGGGTTCCAAAATGAGAAACCCCCAAAGGCATGCCAAGGTAAAATGTAGGCAAAGTCCCAACCCTACTCCCCAAAATATCTCCCAAAGCATGCGCATTATCAACCTGCCTAATTGGAACCATTTCACTCATACTTTCACTCTTACACATTAACCTTCAAACCTGTTATAGCTTGAAAACAAAGTAGCAACATCCGTATACAAAGGATTTGCTCCACATTTGCATCACAAAAAAGAATTGTATCGTCTGCAAACAAGAGATGTGAAACACATACTTGATGTAGGGAGCAACAAATTTATGATGCAGAACACAAATAGGAAAATAGGAAATATAGTGGAGCAAAAGAAACAATAGAACAAATCCTAGGCTCCACCACCTAGAACTTGCTTGCAAACCCTAGGCTTCACTACCTAAGGGCATTTGGCATCTCCACCAAACAAAGAGAACAAAAGGAGGAGACATTTTCTCGACTCATGATAATAAATAAGAATTATTATTAATAATTCTTATTCAAATTCAATTGTCATTTCACGATCACAAGACTACTATTTTAATAGGGTTTAGGGAGTACACCGATATGGAAATGCTTAATCAAATCCCTTCAAACCCTAAACATTAAAAACTAAATTTCAAAAATAATTTCAAATCTAGTAACAATATCTTAAATAAATTTGTTGCTCCTTGCATCAATACCCCATCACCCTGCCTACCATCAACCTTGAAACATCAAATTAAACCTACCCCCTCCACTCTCTTTAACATCCTACTAAAAACATCCATCATAAATAAATAAATAAAACATAGGATAAAGGATCTTGTTTCAATTCTCTCGAACTTCAAAAAAAATCAGCTAGAGAACTATTTACCAAAACAGAGAATTGAATTGTGGATATACAAGGACGAATCCATTTACACTTCCCCCCAAAGCCCATTCTCTTCAACAAATCTAGGAGTGCCTCCCAATTTACATGATTATGAGCTTTCTCAATATCTATCTTACATATAACCCCCGGAATCTTACTCTTGACCAGACTATCTACACCATATGATTTCAAAAAAGGCCAGTCCGACCGGTTCAAACGTGAACCGGTACCAGTCCGGTTTGGTAAAAATGCCCAAAATGGGCCAAAACTGGGAACTGGAGGCAAATCCGGTTTTGCCTTGGTCTAGTTTTTAAAACATGATCTACACATTCATTTGCAATAAGGACAGAATCAAGTATTTGTCTTCCACCCACAAATCCATTTTGAGACTTTGATAGCAAATGATCTAAAACCCCTCTCAAATGGTTCGCCAATACCATAGCCAAGATTTTATACACATTCCTCACCAAACTAACCGGTCAAAAAAATCTCTAAGATTAGGGCATCAATTTTTTTAGGGATTAAGGCAATAAAAGTAGCATTAAGAGAATTTCCAAACTTACTGTGTTGATGAAGCTCCTCAAAGACAGCTAAGAAATTTTTTCCACAACTCTCCAACAACGGTGAAAAAAGGCCATAGAGAAGCCATCCAGACCTGGAGCTCTATCTCTTTCAATATCTCATACAACTTGAAGGATCTCCTTCTCAAACTTCCTTTCAAGCCATACCCTTTCCATCCCCCCAATTTGATCAAACTCCAAACCTTCCATAAAAGGTCTCCACTCCTTTGTCTCTTGATATAAGTTTTTATAAAATTGTACTTCTTGGGCAGCCACCTTTAACCATTCCTTATAAAAAATTTATATATCTGGGTTTGTCAATGAGCCCCTGTTCAAATGGAATGGAGAGTGATATCTTGGGTTCAAAACCCATTTGGTGCTTGTGTAACTTAAAAAAAAAAAAAAATGCAGCCTTTTGGTGTTTTTTTTTTTTTTGGTTGTGTGGAGAGGCTGATTCCTAGATTTGAACCCGCAATTTATTACTTTTGGTGGAAGGCACTTTCCATCACACCATGGCCCGACTTCTCTTGTAAACTACCAAGAACAAAAATTAGTATAGCTTACATTAACCCCTCTTGACGTTTCATGAAATGACACTCTATCCAAACTTTTCAAGAATTAACATTGCCCTATACGTTCTTATAAATGCTATAGATAAGCCCATGCCCTCTCACACCATTACTTCTTTAACAAAATATTCCATTTTTAAAAAAGCGAAAGAGAGAACAATAGGTTTATGTGGTTTGGCTTGATATCCTATGCATATTGAATAAAGCCCTTGACAACTACATCTTTGATATTAGTACTATTTTGGACAATGAACCCTAATAGGGTACATCTAGAAACTACATGTATTAGGGTTAGGTTTACATGGGCTTATTACATAATTGGGCCTCATAGGCCATTACACTTCATTAACTAAATAACCCAAGGGCCGTTTGGTAACGTTGTTTGTATTTTTTGGAAATACGTGTAGGTGAAAAAGTGTATGAAAATACATGTAATGTTGTTTAAAAACTGAAAACATGTGTTTAAACACATGTACCAAATAGGCCCCCAATATCTTTAACACCCCATCCTAAACTCAATGTAGAGGTTTGATGAAACCTTAGTTTGGTTTGTGAAGATTTGGTCAACGGTTTGGGTAAGCAGTTCAAAAAATGACCTAGTTTGATTTGGGTCGAAGTGTCAAATTCGGGTCGTGTTAACAGATCAAGTCAAGTTGGATTCAAGTCCAAAGAGATGTTGCAAATGTGGCAAAGGCTGCTAATGTGGCACCAGGTGCCGTGCAAATGACATGGCATGATGATGTTATGCTGACATAAGAGGATAATGTGGTAGTGGCATGGATGATGTCACTAGAAATCGAGCATGGAAATCGAGCAAGCACATGGACGCTTGAGAAGATCTTCAAAAGACGCTAGAAGAGTGTGAAGGGGTGATTTGGGCATTTTTTTATATTATATTATATATATATATATATGTTTTTTAATATTGAAATCAAACAAAACTCAAATTCTAGAGAATAGCCCACTTGGTGAAGTGCCCAGACCACTTGATGTGTCTTGAGATACCCATAGTCCTATTGTAGGCATGAACTTAACTCATTAGTTGTGAGTGTTTTTACCTTTGTGCAATAAAGTGTTAACCTTCCATGTTGTCATCTCACATTAGAAACTAGAGGACACATGTTAGCTCTAATGAAACGTGGGGCATTTCCTCTATGTTTGCAAGATCTAGACAACTCATGAAGTGGTTGGTGTTGGTAGAGCCTTGTTTGAATCTGAGCTTGTGTGGGGTGTGGTGGTTTCGTCAAACAAGTGTAGGACCTTCACTTGTAGGTGGAGCAACATGCTTGGGCTTGAGGAAGATGGCTTTTTAGTGCTTGCTCGGTGCAAATCTAGTGGCTAAGGACACTGGGGAGGATTGAGATGGTTGTGGGACCATCGGTGATAGGTGCCGTTTGAGCTTGTTGGTCACGCGGTTGTGGTGGAGGCAACTTGTATCGTTTGAGATTTGTAGTAGCACATCGCCATGCTCTTTGACAAGGCCACTCAGATGAGATGGAAGTGGCCTATTGTTGGTGGGACAAAAGGACAAAATTGTGGAAGAATAGAAGTAATTGAAGGTCACATGAAAGTGGCTCTAATACCATGTTAAAACTAATTGAAAACATTGTAGAGAAAAATGTAGAAGAGAAAGAAAAAGAATACAAGGGTTACATGGTTTGGCCAGATAGTCGTTAATTGAATAAAGTGAAGGCTACATCTTTGATATTAGCACAATGTTGTACAACGAGCCTAAGAGGGTTTATTTAGAGACTACATGTACTAGGTTTAGTTGTACATAGGCTTATTACATAATTGAACTCTTGGGCAATTACACATAATTAACTAAATAACCCAATATCTTTAACACTACTCATTTTTACAAATGGAATATTATCTAAGTGAAGTCACAATATAATAGGGCATAGACTTGTTTGTTACATTGTTATGATAAAACTGTCCCACATGGATTAAGTGTAAGAATAAACTTAATCATGTGTTTATAAGCTCTTGGACACCCTCCCCTAGCAAGCCGGTTTTCAAGAGTGAGTTAACCCTCATGGCCGGTGAAGTGTCATTTCATAAAACTTCAAGGAAGTTTGGTTTAATTTTCCCAAAAATCTATATAGCAAGAGTTGTGTATGTTACATCTATTCTATAATACGATCTCTTATGCGGGTGGACCCAACTTCAAAGGTTCTCGTGCTAGGTTGATACCAGTAGACCCTTAGTCTAACCTTTCTATGTTGAGATCTTGAAATTTGTGAGCTTGATTAGCACTAAATGTGATGGTGTATTTTAACCTTAATAGTCTTGGTACTATTATAGAAAAAATGGAGACTTTCTAGTTTGAAACGTTTATATTTGTCAATAGGTGGCAGACTTAATTTGTTAAAAACTACTCTTTTGAGCCTTCCTACCTTTTTATTTTTATTTTTTATTTTTTTTATCCTTGTTCACTATCCCTCAAGCTGTGGCAGCTAGACTAGAAAAGATTTAGAGGAATTTTCTTTGAGGGACTTGAGGAAGTTTTTAAATATCCTTTAGTCTCTTGGAATAAGGTTTGTTTGCCAATGGAGGTAGGTGGTTTGGGGATTCAAAAAATTGAGTTGTTTAATCAAGCCTAGCTTGGAAAGTAGTTATTGTGCTTCGAGAAGGAAAGTAATAGGTTATGGCGTCAATTTATAACAACCAAATATGGTGTGACTAGGGGGGCTGGTGCACTAGAGGTGTAAGAGGGACTCATGGGTGTGGAATGTGGAAGAGTATTAGGGTAGGTGCATAGAGTTTCTTTGGATAGGTAGTGTATGCTGTTTTTGTGTGTGTTGGGGGGGGGGGGGGGGCAAGAAAATTAGTCAACAAAAGTGAAATTTGGTATGAACCAATATAGGTGCTTTAACAGCACATGAAAATAACACACCATTAACTTAGCAACTACCCCCTTGATGAAAACTTGCAAAGAACTCCTATAAAGATGTCACTATAATGTTTTTTGATAGTGAAGAAAATATTTATTGAAAAAGACTACTTTATGTTAAATGAACATGAAGTAGCTTAATCAATTATCTACAAAATGGTAATGATTCTACAAATAACACCATCGAATCAATATTTGTATAACCCAATGCTCGATCATTCATATAAAGATTTGCTGAAAGTTGCTTGCAATTGACTCCCTGTGGTTTCAGAATCGTTGAAAGAGTAACAATTTCTTTTCCACCACAATGTCCACATTAAACATATTGGAACAAGATTCCAAATATCTAAGCGATGTTACCAACCCAATTCCTCCATCCACACAAAAACTCAAGGACTTTCTTTGGTAAAACCCACTACATCTCAAAGGATCTAAAAACAAACTCCACAACCCCAATGCCACACTATAGTGAATCAAAAGATGGTCTAGCATTTCCCCACTACATCGACACAAATAACAAGTGAGTATCTTCCCCCAAGCCGTTGTCCAAACAGAAAAAGAGATCCTTTGTGGAAAAGAATCTGGATATGAACCCCTTAGAACATTATAAAAGATTGCACATCAAAAACCTCACTTCCTTTCAACTTCCATCTTAATTGATCTCCCCTCTCTTATAGGAATATGAGTCTATCAAGTGGAGAAATGAAGCCACTTCCTCTATTTCCCAATCATAAACGTTAGGAACTCACATCCCTACTCCTCCCCTCCCCCTACTCATGTCTCACTAACGACTCCACTGAAGCATCCCTATCATTGGCAATTTCAAACACGATAAGGAAAGTATCCTCAATGATTGATCCCCACACCTAAAGTCATACCAAATTGGATCCGATTGTTAGAACCTGCATCATAATGAGTGTACTTTAAAAAGCATCCCCTCATTCTAATACCCTTCCATAGACCACAATCATGAGTGCCTCGTATAGATTTATGTACCATCCACCCCACTCCACCCCAAACTGCATAGCTACTATCCTCCCCATAAATGAGTTACCTCAACCCCAAAATGCCACAACCACTTATTCAATTGAGGTTGATTGAAGGTAGTGAGTTTCCATATTAAGTCGATTGATAATCTCAAAATCTAATAAATCGGCCTGAGTCAACTTACTAATTGGAGGCCCTACTGTGTTACAAAATTTCGCTTAACCAATGATCCAATCAGAGGAATAATTGGAACTATTGTATCGAGTTTATTGGAGCATTATTTAGTAGAAATGAATAAAGTAACTCAAAAAATCGAGGAATGCTTGGATAATTGGTNTTATCTAAGTGAAGTCACAATATAATAGGGCATAGACTTGTTTGTTACATTGTTATGATAAAACTGTCCCACATGGATTAAGTGTAAGAATAAACTTAATCATGTGTTTATAAGCTCTTGGACACCCTCCCCTAGCAAGCCGGTTTTCAAGAGTGAGTTAACCCTCATGGCCGGTGAAGTGTCATTTCATAAAACTTCAAGGAAGTTTGGTTTAATTTTCCCAAAAATCTATATAGCAAGAGTTGTGTATGTTACATCTATTCTATAATACGATCTCTTATGCGGGTGGACCCAACTTCAAAGGTTCTCGTGCTAGGTTGATACCAGTAGACCCTTAGTCTAACCTTTCTATGTTGAGATCTTGAAATTTGTGAGCTTGATTAGCACTAAATGTGATGGTGTATTTTAACCTTAATAGTCTTGGTACTATTATAGAAAAAATGGAGACTTTCTAGTTTGAAACGTTTATATTTGTCAATAGGTGGCAGACTTAATTTGTTAAAAACTACTCTTTTGAGCCTTCCTACCTTTTTATTTTTATTTTTTATTTTTTTTATCCTTGTTCACTATCCCTCAAGCTGTGGCAGCTAGACTAGAAAAGATTTAGAGGAATTTTCTTTGAGGGACTTGAGGAAGTTTTTAAATATCCTTTAGTCTCTTGGAATAAGGTTTGTTTGCCAATGGAGGTAGGTGGTTTGGGGATTCAAAAAATTGAGTTGTTTAATCAAGCCTAGCTTGGAAAGTAGTTATTGTGCTTCGAGAAGGAAAGTAATAGGTTATGGCGTCAATTTATAACAACCAAATATGGTGTGACTAGGGGGGCTGGTGCACTAGAGGTGTAAGAGGGACTCATGGGTGTGGAATGTGGAAGAGTATTAGGGTAGGTGCATAGAGTTTCTTTGGATAGGTAGTGTATGCTGTTTTTGTGTGTGTTGGGGGGGGGGGGGGGTCACCGCATTTGGATCTTTTTCTAGATCTATTTGCTTGTTCTATGTCTAAAGAAGCTAGGATTTCAAACTTGGTAATTTTTGCATAAAAGGGGGAATTGGAAACTGAAATTTACAATTCCATATAGCTTTTCATGGTAGGGAGTTGGAGGGTGTATGTTCTATTTTTGAACATCTTTATTCGAATATGGGGAGGGGTGAGGGGGATGATAACCTGACTTGAAAGTTGACTCAGACTAGTGTTGTTTGATGTGCACTCTTATTATAATTTGTTGTCTGGTCCCCCTTTTACTATTGTGTTTTTTGGAAGATCTAGTGTGTAAAGGTGCCTAAAAGGGTGTCTTCTTTTTTATATACAGTAGCTTGGGATAAGATACTTGCCATTGATAATGTTGTTAAGAGAGGACTGCCCTAGTTAATTGGTGTTGCATGTATCGTTGCGATGGGAAATTGTGAACCATCTTTTGCTTCATTGTAAGTTTGCTCATACTTTATGGAGAGAAGTTTTTCTAGCTTTTGGGATTCAGTGGATGATGTCTTCTATGCTGAATTGCTTCTCTTTTTTTTCTTTTTTCTTTTTTCATGGAGGAATTGGTTGGGGAAACACAAAACACTGTCAAATATTTGGAATATGGTTATAAGGATACTTGCCATGTGAGACCACACATCAAAATGACATTGCCACCCTAATCCACCACTAGCAATAAGAGCACACACCTTGCCCCATCCAACTAAATGATATTTTAACTCATCCATCCCATTCCCAGGAAATTCCTCTACAACCTCTCAATCTGATTAGCCACACTAGTAGGAATGGTAAATAAAGATAAATAATAAGTAGACAAACTTGATATCGTACTCTTCAATAACATTAATCTCCTCCCTTTTGACAGGTAAAGCCTCTTCCAACTAGCCAACCTATGATCTAATTTCTCCACATTAGGATTCCTAATTACCAGTGATTTAAAGGTCTGAACTACATGCCAAGTTAATGTTATGTGATGATATCCTTTGCTATGATGCAAGGTACTAGGAGTAAGAAGCGCATAGGTAAAATGACCAATATGCATGAAGAAGCGAAAATATCTCTTATGAAAAATAGAAAGAAAAGAAAAGGGGTGAATCATAAAAGATTATTTAGATGGTAAATATTAGAATACATCGACAAGAGATAAATCATATGAGCAAGGTCCAATCAACCTGCTGTGATACCATAATACATTACCAATTGTCCCTAAAGTTTTAAGTTGTTGGAAAATGATGAATTTAATTATATAGTCATAATTATAATAATAGGCATGGAAGATTGATTTGCTATTACTTTGCAAATTCACCTATTCAAGAATTATTTTATGGGGTTCACATGTGAAGTCCAATTGAAGTAAGTCGTGTGTTTTTAAAGGTCTAGGTATTAAAAAAGACAAACTTTATCCCATCCTACCAAATGAATCTTGCTATCACCCCAAAGAAAATCCCTTTACAACTTTTCAATTTTATTAGCCACTTGAGTAGGAATTGTGAATAACGAAATAAAGTAAGTCGGAAGACTAGATAGCGTACTCTTAAGTAACATCAAACGACCCCCTTTAGACAAGTACAACTTCTTCCACCCAGCTAATTTCTGCTCAATTTTTTCCAAGATTGGATTCCAAATCGAAGGGGAATTATGTGAAGCCCCTAACGGCATGCCAAGATACAACATAGGCAAAGTTCCAACTCTGCAGCCCAAAATTTCAGCCAGGGCATGCACATCAACAACCTCCCCTATTGGAACCATTTCACTCTTATGCACATTGACCTTCAAACCTGTTACCGCCTGAAAACTAAGCAACAACAACCGAATATGAAGAATTTGCTCCACATCTGCATCACAAAAAAGGATAGTATCATCTACAAACAAAAGATGTGAAACACATTCCCCACCATCCCTTCTACCCTCAAGATTAAAACCACGGATCAAACCAGCTCCCTCCACTCTTCTCAACATCCTACTAAATTGTCAGTTAATTGTTGGGTTAGGGAGTAGAGTGAGGTTTTGGCAAGATAGGTGGTATGAGGATCAATCCTTTCAATTGGCTTTTCCAAGGCTGTATGGTATTGCCATTGATAAGGAGGTTTCTGTTGAAGCTTCTTTGCTAAGGTAGGGGGTGGAGGAGAGAAGAATTTGGAATGTTCGTTTTATTAGAGATTTTAATGATTGGGAGATGGATGAAGGGTTGCATTTTCTTCCTATGGATGTTGGAGACTGGATGAGATGGAAATTGAAGTCTAATGGGGTTTTTGACATCCGGTCGTTTTATAACAAATTAGGGGATTCTCCTTCAACTGTCTTTTCTTGGAAAACTATTTGGAGAGTATTAGCCCCTAGGCGAGTTTCTTTTTTTGTTTGGTGTGTAGCTTGGAATAAGATCCTAACGGGAGATAATTTGAGATTAAGGAGATTGGTTTTTGTGGATTGGTGCATTATGTGTCGTTATTGTGGAGAGACGGTTGATCACTTACTTCTTCATTGTGAGATGGCTTATCGTTTATGGAGCTTTATCTTTGTAACTTTTGGCTTGTCTTAGGTTATACCTAAATCAATTACAGACTTGCTCTATGGCTGGTGGAATTGGCTGGGGAAGCATTCGTCTCAGATTTGGAACTTAGTCCCATTGTGCATCTTTTGGTGTATTTGGAAGGAACGGAATCGGAGGACTTTTGAGGATTTGGATAGCTCCAGTGATCAGATGTTTGCTTCTTTTTGTGGAACTCTTTTTGATTGGTCTCGAGCGTGGGGACTCACGTCTAGTGATTCCCTCCCTTCTTTTCTTTGCTCCCTTTCTCTTTTGTAATTTTTTTGTTTTTTGGTTTTCTTTTATGTTTTTGTCTTGTTTTTTCTAGGTTTGCTCTATGTTCTTCATGCATAGAGTAGCCTTTCGTTTATATATATCATTCTTACTTATCAAAAAAAAAAAAAAAAGTTTTTTANTTTTTCTACATGTGGTCGTGGGGGGTTTAGAATTTTTAAAGAACATTTTATGGGTTGTGAGGAACTAAAAAGTGCTTTGATGAGTTATTTGATGAACATTTGATAGAAGAAAATATGTGGAGTTTTAGGGTTTTGAGAGGTAAAGAACACTTGATTTGGGGTTGTAAGGAAGAAGAAAAAGAGAGGTTATAATGTTAGGGGCTGTATGAACAGGCACCAAAGAGAGAAGAAAAGGAAAAGATAGAAGAGAAAGGGAAAAAAGAACATAAAAAGGCCAACATGCCTCTATGCTCAAAACACTCAATAATTCTACTTCTAGTCCCCAAACTTGTGAGAGCTGAAGTCCTGACAAAGGATTTGGCCCCCAATTTATTTATTGGTGGGTTCCTAACAATCCTACAGGAAAATGGCTTCAAACACAAGCTGGATAGTCCTATTTCTATTATCTCTGTGAGTTTTTGGAACAACACCCCTTCCCCTTTGATTGCTCTTCTCCCTTACTCACCCTCTCTCTATTTTCTCTCTTTCCTTCTTTCCTCTGCATTCTTTTTCTAACCACCTTGAATCATCTACCCTCACTCCCTTTATATAGTCTCTCTCCTTAGTGGGGTTTAAATCATTACTTTTTCACCAATTTCCATGCAATCTCACTGTTACCCAGAATCCCAAGAAACAATCATGCCTTCTGAGAATTCTCTTGAAACTTGTTCCAAACGTCAAATAGTGTTCGGCAACGAACTCCCAAAGGCACTGACAACTCTCGGTAACCGACTCGAATCTAATTATTTCATCATCACTTTCCCACCGCCTCACTAGTCGATAGTGGACCGAACACTGTGGGCTTCTCCCGAACGATAATTTCTTATTCTCAACATATGTGTCATTGGGCTGGGCTCACTTCAACTGGGTTTGGTGTATCTCCATCTTATGGATTGGATTTGGCTACTTGAGCCAATCTTGGCCTTGGTAAGCGGGTCTGTATTGACTATCTGGCCTGAGCCCCCCACACTACTAATCAACTCTCTCTCTCTCTCTCTCTATCTCTCTCTCCCTCTAAATATATAAATATATATATATATATATATCAAGGACTCTTTCTTATCCTAGTAGTGTTGGGACTCCTAGTTTGACTACGAAACTAAAACCTAATAAAAGACTAACTTGAGCTCCAAGGAAATAAATCCAAAGATAATTAGGATCTCCTAAAAGATTCTAAACTCAACTAAATTAACAACATACCCTAATTTATAGGAATTGCAAAAATTACAAATTTTCTCTTGAATATAAAATTGACCATAACTAATAAAATAAAATCTCAAATAGGGGGGGGGGGGGGGGGGGTGTGATTCTAGAGTGTCTGAGGTGGTAGGAAATGATTGACTAAGGTTATTGGGGCTGTTCTGATGTCTATCTCACTGACCATTGAAAACCACTGAAGGACAAAGGAAAAGAGAAAGCAATAAAGAAAGACCCTGTTAAATCAGAATATAGAAATTGTTGCATACATAAAAGAAAGAAAAAGAAAAGAGGAAGAATCAGCCAACTAATTCTCTCTCATTGTTCCTATGACTCAATAGCTCTCATCTGAAAGATGTGAAATCAACAACTATCTGATTTTTCACAATCAATATGTTTTAACTACCTTAGAAATGAATTAATCATATATGACTATCAAATATTTGACAATATGAAAAATGAAATGATAACAATAGTTATCTAGTGTCACATCTTTGACAGTTTCCTTGCTTTCTTAGAGAGTTTCTTCATATAATTCCTTAGGAAAGCTATGTATCAATGTTGTTGAATCTCATATATAAAAATTTGTTTTCACTTGTGAATATTTTGTAGTTTTAAGTTTGTGCAAATCATGATGCTTGACAAGTTCCATTTGTATCCTTTGATATATCATAATTTCACCAAAGAAGTTTTATTCTGTCTTGCAGCATGGGTATGCTTATGCCTTAAATTCTGATTACTAGAGTAATGTTCTTTCCTTTTTCTTTTCTTTTTATAGTTAGTTTTACTACTAGAACACTTATCACTTATCAAGAACGTGTGTTCAATTAATGAATGTTTGTGGTTTAATGATTAGTAGTATTAGGTGTCTTCACTTTGAAGGTTTGTTTATAATTTTTTATTTTCTAGTAAGTATTTGAATGTAAATGGCTACAAATTTCAGAGGAGTGGGTTTAGTTTTCTGAAGTTGATATTTTGAAGGTATACAACATGGGGTGGAAGATTGCCTCATAGACCTGCTGAAGACCTTGCTTTTGCTGTTGCACGCTTTTTTCAACGTGGAGGAAGCTTTCAAAATTATTATATGGTATGATGCATAATTTAAATGATGCTGGCTTTAATTAAAAAAGACGTGTGACAAAATTTACTTCTATTAAAAAGTGTTTCAGAGAATTGAAATCTAAATTGGTTTTGTATGCTTCTTTTCTGGTGTCCAACAAAATGCTTCCAAATTCCTGCTGGCTTCCTTTGTTCCAATTGAAATGTTTCACTTCCTTTTTCATTCACGTTTTAATCAAGTTTCAGTAAACCTTCTCATATTTCCTAGAGCTTTGGTGAAAGAAGTCTATAGCTTCAATGGGCAACTATATAGGGAAAGGGCTAGTGCCATGGGTGAGTGATTATGAAAGATCTATAGGGATGGGATAGAGAATACTACAATTGGCCATTAAAGTAAAATCAAAACTGATGATCTCTCATGTTCTCTTTTATATGGATAATGTTTATGATGTATATTATTTTCCATTTAGGTTATATCTGATTCAGTCATATTTAGATTCCAGATGATCAAATATATCTTGACAAGGTTGCCGCATGTTGCAGTATTTTGGTGGAACAAACTTCAACCGGACTTCTGGGGGCCCATTTGATATTACTAGCTATGATTATGATGCTCCAATTGATGAATATGGTAGGTGAGATGAATCTAAATGAAGGAATATGTGGAATATGTTACTCTATTAAAAATTATTTTTGATTGAGGCACATGTGGCCCTAGGGGGAGATCCAGGAATTTTGTAGATAAAAATCTCTGAAGCCATATCATCATTTTTTTTTTCCTTCATTAGGTCTGCTAAGTGAGCCTAAATGGGGGCATCTGAAGGATCTGCATACTGCTATAAAGCTTTGTGAACCTGCTCTAGTTGCTGCTGATTTACCTCAGTATATGAAGTTGGGACCAAAGCAGGAGGTTTGTTATAATTCGCAACTGTAAAGTTATCCTGAGATTATTGCTCAAATATTGGTTAAATAGTTACTTCAAAGGGTAGTTTTCCTGGATCCAATTTATTTAAAGAGATTTATTCATGTGAATGGATGGACCACTTTGGTATGCAACCTATGGTGTCTGTTGTAGCTTAAGGTTGAGTTCATTTTGACATGACCCGAGTATAGAAAGTTCTCTTTGTGAGGCCTGGCTACCTCTGATTAGTCACAAAATTTGAGGCCTGGCTACCTCCGATTAGTCACAAAATTTGCGGTTTTATTCAGCTCTTATGGGAGGTTCTATTTTCTTCTTCGTTGAGTCCAAGACTTTTGAATTCTCTGTTGAGGAGGGTGGTACTTACTTTATGCTTCGTATATTTGAAAGATTCAAGGATTCTCTCCGGTCAGTTTTCATGGGCAAAGAATGTGCTAAACGTTTGCTATCTTATGTGGAGGATCTCATTTCTAATATACCACCTAGTAACTTTGCTCGTACATTTAGGGATGGTAGTAAGGTTTTCATTTTGCAACTGGGTTCCAATGCTCACGGAAGCTTTCTTATGATCTCTGAACTTCTTCATGGGCGTCGGAAGGGTTCCATCATTGTGCCGAAAGGAAAGATGGGTAGTGGGTGGAGAGGATTTGGTTTTCATCTTCGCAAGGCTATTGTTCCAATTTCTCTTACCGTCAATCCATCTTCTCAATTTGTATTGAACATGACTGGGCAACATTTCAGGCAACATAAATCCTTTTTGTCGGCGGTGGTGGACGGTGATCGGAAAGACAATGGTGGAAGAAAAAAAGGAAGGCATTTAAGTATTCAAAATTCAAACTTACCTTGTCCGAGCAGTCAGAATCAAGATTGTCTGAGTAGTCAGTACCAGGATTTGAGGGATAGAGGTGTTGGGAAGGTAAGTTTGGTACCTGGTGCTGACTTCATGCTTGAGTTTAACGCCAATGACTCTCACGGCTCTAACTCTCCTTTATCGCTGGAACTTTCTCTGTCTTTGGAGTGTGGGCTGAATGGGAAGTGGGTTGTTAAACACTCTAACATTAGGGAAGTGGGCCGGGGAAGTGTTGAGCCCACACAAGTCTTTAGGCCCTCTGTTCTCCCAAAATCTAAACAGGGCCCATCTCCTTCTCAGCCCATACCCAAGGTCTGGCGGCCCAAAACTAAAGAACTTAAACCCCTGCCAATTAGTGTTTCTCATTCTTTAGTTAAAGCTTCGTCGCTCCCATCAGCCTCATCGTCCCTAGAGGTTGGTGTTTTGTCTTCCGATGGAGTGGGTGTTGTGCCGATAAAGCTGCTGGGGTCAACAATGGACGAAACAACTCAGTTTCTAGTCTCCAATGAGGCCGACGACGCCAGGTATGTGATATCGGCGCTGTCTGACTTGAATCACGCTTCCGATGTAGTCGGGGCTGAGCCTCTCGGTTCCGATGTGGCCGATGAGCCCATGCCTGTATCGGCTTGCACCTCAGACTTGGATAGTGAAGAGGGCTTAGAGCGAGACCTCCGACTGATCCTTCAGGAGCATTCCGGCGATATTGTCAAGAAATGGGGGAATTCGGAGCAGTGGGTTTTGGAACTACGTGACGGAAGGAGGGTTGCGGTTCCGATTCCTTTATCTCGGCCTCGGTGTGTAGCTACCGAGGTTTTGGAGGACCAAAAACACTTGGCCTTAGTTCCGTGGGAGTCTTCTGAAGCTGTCAATGAGTCTACGGCTCTATTCGAAGAGGATGAAGGGCTGGTGGAGGACTGGGTTTCAGATTCCTTCTCGGAGGATGCTTATTAGCCTCTTACTGTTGAACCTCTTGCTTCTTCTCTCCCTTCGGCTTTGGCTGAGCTGTCGGTTGTGGATGAGGAGGGGTTGGTGGGCGTGGATTTTTCAGAGAGGCAAGCTCCTTACTCTGAGTGGTTTCAAAGGAGATTTAATAATTTTGATAGTTTCCTTGGCACGTCCTTAGAGGGTTTGGAAGATCAAGCAACTGAATTTTTATTGGCGGTTGAAGTTGAATTAAAGCGGAGGGCTGAGGTGAACACATCATCTTGTAGCTTCAAAAGCCCAGGGATGAAAGGTTTAAGAGAGCTGAAGGGGCTGTTCAGCTCTATTAATTATGGCTCTACCTCTGCTAGGCGTAGTGGTTCTAATAGGGCTCGGGTTCTCTCTGTGGCTCAATGAATTTGAAGTTTCTTTCTTGGAATGTCAGAGGGCTGAATGATGTTGTTAAGCGGCTTCAGGTTCGTAATTTGTTGCGTTCCTGGAAGGCTGATATTGTGTGTTTGCAGGAGACCAAACTAGAATGGATTACTAGAGGTACTGTCCGGAGTATTTGGAGTTGCCCTTATGTTGATTGGCTGTACTTGGGTTCTGATGGTGCTTCTGGAGGTATTTTATTGATGTGGGACAGCCGGGTTGTGGAAAAGGTGGAGGAAGCAGTGGGGCATTTTTCGGTCTCTTGCAAGTTTAAAAATGTTGGCGACCATTTTGAGTGGGCTTTTACTGGTGTTTACGGACCAAATTTTAACAAAAGGCGTAGGTTGATGTGGGAGGAACTAACCGGGCTGATCAGTTGGTGGGATTTGCCTTGGTGCGTAGGAGGAGACTTTAATATCATCCGTTTTCCTTCTGAGCGACTGGGGGCTGCTAACTTTTCCCGGGCTATGTTTGATTTCTCTGATTTTATCTCTCTTCATGGGCTGATGGATATCCCCATGGCAGGGGGCCTTTACACCTGGTCCAATTCTTCTTCAGCTTCTCGTCTTGATCGGTTTCTTTTTTCCTGGGGGGGGGGGGGTGTAGAAACAAACAAAACTAGCAAAATGGCCACTGTGCAACTTACATAGAGAGCACAAAACAAGGCGATTATCATACTTGCAAGGTATAAGGCTGTGGCATATATACGAACAGGGTCAAGCATCATCGTCACTTGTCTCTTAGGACCAATGAGAAATGCTGTGCTGCCAAACAAAAGAGTCCAGCTTAGCATCCAAAGAACACAAAATAGCCATAGAGAGTAAGTATGAAAAAAAGAAAAAAAGAAAAAAAAAAAGAAATAGCTACACGCCTAATTTATTTCAAAAGGCTGAATTAAAAAATCAACACAAGTAACAATACAATTATACGAATATGTAACAGGATGCCAGCACTACGTGCCAAATTCGGGAACAAAAGAAGAACAAGAAGAAGAAATTCATCTCTTAAAAAAGACTGCCCACATTCAGTGGAAAAATAACTAAAGCTCTCATATCAATTTGGACAAATAAAAATGTTCTGGAACCGTAAGATTACATTTAAACCAGGAATGAAATCACAACATTTCAAATCTGAAACACAGGTGAATAGAAAAACCTAAATTTAAGACCATGCATGAAATGACCAAAAGCCTTTCTCCACTCCTTTATTTTCTATAACATTTATTTAAAGACAAGCATTGGAAGTTGTATAAGCTCAAAAGATATCATCTGATACTTTAATGGAAATTGGAAGATATCAGATTTGGACCATCCATAGAGCCAAAATAAATGAAAAAACCAAAAAAATTCACATGATCTCATCCACATTAAGTACAAATACCATATTCAATCCCACCACCCTGGGACAGAAAAAAATAAAAATAAAAATAAAAAAGAAAGAAACACGCATGGCCACCTAATTATTTAATTTGAAAATACCAAAATGGGGCATACAGCTTACAAATCTAGAAACACACCTTCCAAGTGCAAGAAGATTGCCCATTGTGAATGTCATTCCGAACTTGATTGGGTTGAAGAATACAAGCATCGACTGTTGCATGGAAAGGGGGAAAAAACTGTTAAGGCTCCAGTACAATACATTACTGCAGCATTCTTTGCGCAGTAAACACTGGTTCAGAGTTAGTTATAGTTGGTTAAGACATGTATTAGAAGCTTGTACTTGGTTAGTTGAGTGAATAAGCTGTAATTTGTTGTACTCTGTTGCTAGTCAGTAGAGTATAAGACTAAACTGATTGTATTGTGGAATTCATTGTAGAATAATACAGTGATTAGTTCTCTTTGAGATACTATTGGAGGTTGATTCCCTCGAAGAATATGTGCATTAAACCTTTTAACTCGGTCCTATCCTCATGAAAGTATCAAGATTATTCTTATTTCTAACTCATGCAAAAGTAGCTCTTTCTCAGTGACTAAACCTCAAGTTCTAGCAAAACTGTGAAACAACATACCTTTTCCAATTGTGAGCAATCCATTATAAAATTTTTCAGAGCTCCCCCACTAAAAAGCATACATGAAGTGAGATATGGTGTATTAGATATGATTCAAGGACTACCATGATACTTATGCCAACTAAATTTTCTAATCTGATCAAGTGAATGCAACTATGAATCTATTTGAAAGAGTAATACCTTTTTCTTTCTTTGCTAGGTGAAAAAGTAATAAGTTAAAGTTAAGTTAAAGTAATACCTTTTGGCTGTTTTTCACCACTTTTTTGCTAATGGTCAGTTTGAGAAAAGCTTAAACGCTACTTTTACCACTCTCATCCCCAAAAAACATGCTGCATGTGAGATTAGGGATTTCCGGCCCATTAGTCTTGTTGGGGGGGTCTATAAAATTATTGCCAAAGTCTTGGCTAACCGTCTTCGCATGGTTATGGGGGATATAATCTCAGCTTCTCAGAATGCTTTTGTGAGGAACAGACAGATTATGGATCCTGTTCTTATTGCTAATGAATGTCTTGATAGCAGATTGAAGTCTGGGGTGCCTGGGTTGATTTGTAAATTGGATGTTGAGAAGGCTTTTGACCATGTAAATTGGAATTTCCTCTTGCATATGCTTGAAAGAAGTGGGTTTTCAGCCAAGTGGAGAAAATGGATTTTCTTTTGCCTATCTACTGTCCGCTTCTCTATCTTGATTAATGGCTCTCTTTGTGGGTTTTTTGGTAGCTCTAGAGGTTTAAGACAAGGTGACCCGTTGTCGCCTTTGTTGTTTGTGTTGGTGATGGAAGCTTTGGGAAGAATGTTGGATAAAGCTGTTCTTGAAGGCCGCTTGTCAGGTTTCTGTGTGGATAACTCAGAGGGTAGATCCTTGGCAGTGTCTCATCTCCTTTTTGCGGATGACACTCTCATTTTTTGTGATGCTGATCTAGATCAGATTTTGATTCTTCGTATGATTCTTATTTGGTTTGAGGCGGTGTCGGGGCTTAAGATTAATTTGGGCAAGTCCGAATTGGTTCCGGTTGGAGTGATAAGTAATAAGATATATTGATATCAAAAGGGAAAGACCCTAGTACACAGGGAGTGAACAAGGAGCCAAACAGATCAAACACAAAAATTGCAAGAATCTAGGAAAACAAACAGAGAAGGGAAAGATTTGTTTTGCAAAGCAAACAACCAATCCAACAAAGTTCTAAAAAAGAAAAGCTTAAGGTCTGGAATAGATCTCTCAGAATCTTCGAAACAACGACTATTCCTCTCCCTCCAAAGACACCACATTAAGCCATGAGGAATGATGGACCAAATATAACCATTTCAATGACGACCAAAGCTGCCTTGCCAGCACCCTAACAGCCCCAAAACAGTAAGGGGCATAACCCAAGATACTCCAAATAAACCCAAGACCATAGACCAGAGATCCATAGCAACGGGGCAATGGAGGAATAGATGGTCAACCGATTCAGCATTACTCTTGCACATGTAGCACCAATCAAAATCCACACCTTCCTTTTTCGCAAATTATCAATCGTCAAGCATTTCCCTAATGCAGCAGACCAAACAAAGAAAGCTACTCTAGAGGGAATCTTCTGCTTCCAAATACTTCTCCAAGAGAAACCGAAGATAGTAGGACCAGCAAGAATTCTATAGTAGTCTTCACCAAGAACCCCTTAGCTTTGTTAGGAATCCAACACATCTTGTCCTCACCAAACCCCCTAATAGAAGAACCATAAATGGTTTCCATGAAGCTTGATAAAGCCTCTAATTCTCGAACATGCACACCTAAAGAAACTCACATCCCAAAAAAGACACATTGGGGATTTCATGAGCTCAGCCACACTAGCCTCCTTATTCCTGCAAAATCTGAATAGGCCAGGGTAGNATCATTACTCTTGCACATGTAGCACCAATCCAAAATCCACACCTTCCTTTTTCGCAAATTATCAATCGTCAAGCATTTCCCTAATGCAGCAGACCAAACAAAGAAAGCTACTCTAGAGGGAATCTTCTGCTTCCAAATACTTCTCCAAGAGAAACCGAAGATAGTAGGACCAGCAAGAATTCTATAGTAGTCTTTCACCAAGAACCCCTTAGCTTTGTTAGGAATCCAACACATCTTGTCCTCACCAAACCCCCTAATAGAAGAACCATAAATGGTTTCCATGAAGCTTGATAAAGCCTCTAATTCTCGAACATGCACACCCCTAAAGAAACTCACATCCCAAAAAAGACACCATTGGGGATTTCATGAGCTCAGCCACACTAGCCTCCTTATTCCTGCAAAATCTGAATAGGCCAGGGTAGCTAACAGCAAGAGGATGCTCTCCACACCAATGGTCAAGCCAAAACTTCACCCTAGACCCATCACCAATATCATACCGAATATGGCGAGAGAAAGAAGGCCAACCCTGACTGATACACTTCCATAACCCAACTCCGAAGGGACCCTTAACAGGTCTGGTGCACCAACCCCCCAAAGACATCCATACTTCAACTCTATCACTTGCCTCCAAAGGGCATCCTTCTCAGACCCAAATCTCCAAAACCACTTCCCAAGAAGAGCTATATTGAAAAGTCTTATCTTCCTTATGCCTAAACCACCTGAAAAAATAGGAGTGCATACCGTAGCCCATTTAACCAAATGCAATTTAGGTTCATCACCTAAACCGCCCCATAAAAAATTCCGTTGAAGCTTCTCAATACGATAAGCCACACTAGCAGGTATAGGAAAAGAGAAAGGAAATAAGTGGGTAAATTAGAAAGGGTGCTTTTGATAAGAGTGACTCTACCACCCTTGGATAGATACAAGCGTTTCCAACCCGCCAATTTCCTTTCCATTTTCTCTAGAATTGGATTCCAGATAGTCTTATCCTTGAATTTAGCACCCAAAGGAAGACCCAGATATTTCAATGGCAGAGAGCCCAGTTTGCAGCTAAGGACAATTAGCAACAAATCAATAATAGGCACTAAAAAAAAAAAAAAAGTTATACACCCAATGGGTTTTGAACCTAAGTCCCCACCCTCCACCCATTCTTAAGAGAGGAGAAAGTGTGATGTAGAGATGGAAGATTAACTAATTACTGCTCTGCAAATTTGTCTATTCAAGATTTATTTTATTTGGTCCACAGGTGAATCCCAATTGAAGTATGTAGTGGTTCTAAAGCCCTAGTTACAAAAATTTAAGTTCTGTATTCAGGGTCAAAACAGTAATTTCAGTAACTCCAGAAATATAAGGGTATTTTGGTAATTTAGTTGAGTATAGAAATTTCTAGGAGATCCTGAGTATCTTAGATGCATTTTCTTTGAGTCCAAGCTATCCATTTATAACCTTCTTAGGTTTTAGTTTACTAGTCTAATTAGGATTTGCTTTAGTTTTATTAGATAGTTAATCCATATAAGTAATAAGTTTTATTAGAAATAAGGAAACACTATACAGGATGTATACTAGATGTACATCACAACCAAGCGCTAAGTGTACAATGATCAAGAAACTCTAATAAGCTGGAGAAAGAAAGACTTCTTGATGCTAACAACCAAACAAACAATGTTATCAGAAAATGCAATTTCAGATCTAGAGTTGTCCGCTCATACCCTTCAAAGTTTTCTTAGAAAAAGTTAAGATCTAGAGTCTATATAAGTGTGTTATTGTACTAAAATAAAAGGAAGTTGTTTTATAAAAAAAATATTTAGTTTTTTGAATATTGAGGCATGAAGGCTTCTATTTCCTCTTTTTCCCTCTCTTTTCTTCTTCGTCTCAGGGTATCATTTATAGATACTATTCATACAGCCCCTAACAACATAAATTTCTTTTTTTTTTTTTTCTTTCTCCCTTACAACCCCAAATCAAGACCTTCCTCTTACCTATCAAAATCATATAAGCCCACATAGTTTCTCTACTAACTAGTCATCAAATAACTCATCAAAACCATTCTTTAATTATGAACACAAGTGCTGTCCATAATTTTCTAGCAACTTGTTTTCTTCAATAAATAGTATTCTTGTCCTTTTTACCCATCTTATCAAAATCAAGTCAACTTTGAGGCCTAACCCATTCTTCTACATCTCTAAACTCTAGATCCAAAAATTCTCCTAACCCTCAACCCACAACATGCACACATGGATAAATTTCCCCAATCTACTATGTCAAAATGCCGTTTGAGTTAGAGATCATTAGCACACTTGAAATTTTGACTTGTAGTCATATGTATCTCAGCGCCAAGTGGAAAGGTTTATGATCATTCCAGTTCATTGAAGCATAGGAAGGTTAAAGTAATGATTAGTATCCTAATGTATTTATCATACATTTTTTACTTCTGCGACAATCTCTGAATTGAAAATTGGTAGCTCTGCTAAGCCAATTTATATTAAAAGGTAAGAGGTATCTAACAAAGGGCTGGCCCTAGAAAGCAAGCCCAACAGTAAAATTTAAGCTTGCAAACAAGAAATGGTGCAATGACCACACATGTTGGCAGAAAATGAGTGCTTTTGGTACAGTAAAAATTACCCAACGACTTGCAAAAGAGGTTGCTCAAGATAATGGCAATAACCTATAAACGAGATTCATACTTACTTCAATTGAGATGTGTAAAAATCTAAGGAAATGAGACATGGAGGAATCCTTACTTATCAATAGAAAAATAAATAAAAATACGAGCAACAGCAGAATCTTCAATGAAATCCTTGACACAGAGAACCAGTTAGCAAACAAAGCATGGTTGAGCCTTTTAAGATAAATTAGTCATGACTAATGAGCTCGTTCTAATTGAGAGATTCATTTTCCTTTCATGCAATTTATAATGATTTTTTTTAAGTATCTTGATGCATAAAGTTGCTAAAGTATAGACTCTAGTTATGTGAAGGCATGAAACTAAGTTTATTTATTAAACAATGAGCTCTTGAGATGCTACAGCCCTACTTTACTTGACTTTCTCCCGAGAAAATCCTAATTAAGATTTCAACCTATTGCCCTTGATGCGTCAGCTTATATAAAGGCAAACCAAAGGAAGAAATAAATAAATAAAATAAATTTTTGGAGCACTAAATTTAGTTTTTACGAACAAAAGTGTCACATATTTGGGGAATTGGAGCAACTGGGATAGATGGAAAGGAAATTACCCTTTTCTGCAAAATCTGGTTCATCCAAATGTATCTAACTAGAAAAACTTCATAGATTCAATAGTCTGCCAATAATTGCCTTTTTTTTATTTTATTTTTAATAGGTAATAATTCCTTCATTCAATATACATTTACTAGTTTTCAAGGTTCTTAGCAGAGATACACATTTTAATGAACACCTAATAAGCCACCTTTCTATTTATCCAAATGAAGTCACCTCCATTAACTTTCCACTCAAAGCACATATATAATTCAAAATAATCAGTAGTAACTAACCAGAAAGAAATCTAAACTGAAATCACTAAATGTTCAAAACTTACCAAGAGTGTACAAGTCAAACCAGCAACAAAGCATATGGCAAAACCATAAAACCTCTGTTTAATCCGAAAGAAGAGTAAGTGAGATCAATAAATTCAAAAGAATCTTATCAACGAATAGAAAATGTTCAAAGGTCAATCAGCAAAACATGGAATACTCTAAAAATAAAAGCTTGTCGATACTAAACTGAAACTATATAGCTGAAAACAAAACATACAAACATACCCATGAAAAATTCCTAAAATAAAGGATACAAAAAACACAGATCTAACCAATCATAACTTGTATTGAACACCCACTTCACATGGAAAATCAACCATAGAAATGCCCCATGAGTGAAGGAACCAGCTATTTTCCTGCAAGGGGAGGACCCCCCCCCCCCCCCCAAAAAAAAAAAAATTGCGCAGTTCTTTTGAATTTAAAATAGTCTTTAAGATCATCTACTTTCGATATAACCTAAACCTATTCCAGTCAGTCCTGGACCTACAGGTATGTAATGAACTTAAATCATCGAATCGACTCGATTGTCATACAACTTTTGGTAATTCATGCTTCATTATCAATACAAGACACCAATTGATTGTTGGTGTCTACAAGATTTGATCCTCAAATCTCTTATTTAACCACGAGATACTTTACCAGTTGAGCTAACTAGAACCAACAAGTAAATATGCATGTTCTTCTCAAATCAAAAGGCAAATCCTGATTGTCCCTTCCCTTAGCAAACAATATAAGGGTTAATTTTTTAACAGAAGAAGTTTTTGCCACACTAGGTCGTATTAGTCTAAAATGCAAATTAAATTTCAGATTCATCTCGTAACCAAAATAAATAAAACTTACTTGCAATTTGACACAATGTTTTTAGCTCGAAGTTTTTTCTCTTCACAATTCACATAATTTGGTTTAGTCTTTATAATTGTTTAGAGCTTTAGACTTTAAAAAGAAAAGGAAAAAGGAATGGAACCTGTTTGGTGGACAAGGTGCAGTTGCGATTGAAGTCATCCATGAAAGCGAAGGAGCTGCTACTCTCTTCTTCTTGCTGTTCTTCGTCCACTTCCATTCCCACTATCATCTTCATCTTCTCCAACGCCTGGTTCATTTTCTCCATTTCTTTTTTTCTTCACTGTGATTTTGTTATTGTTTTCTCACTCTTTCTTTCTCGAGAAAAAATAAGAATGCAGTTGTTGGATCTGTGATTATGAGAATCCAACGGAAAGGAGTGAGAAACTTTTGCTTCAATTCTCAGGAAAAAACAAAATGTTCCGAAAGAGAAAACAACGTTGGCTTGATTAATTTGATAATACAACTGTTTTTGGGCCCTCTGGACTAAGATATTTCGTTGGGTCAGGACCCAGGAGTCAATGACTTTGCTTAATACTCGAGATGGTAGAAAGTAATAGTCTATAACTCTAATCACAACGCAAAGTCGCTTCACAAATAAAAGTATTTGTAAGGGGTGAGAGTGCAATAATCGGAGATGGTAAAATTTATTATTTTTGTGAAAATAATACATAATAATTTTCTTTTCTCTTTTTTTTTTTTTTTCCTTACAAGAGTGCATGATAATTATTTATTAACGCATGTAGTTAAAGGGAATTCAATTTCAAATCCAGAATAAAATACATATTTAGTATGAGTAATAAAATGCTGTTTAAGAAATTTTAGGTTTTATCAACCCATGCACTTTTCAAATTGTGTGTTTAATACTTCAATATGCTCATTTTTATTTTTATTTTTTATTTTTTTAATTTACTTTAGTACCCAAACACTTCAGTATTTTGTTGATTTTTAGATCATAAATGAGTGCAAAGTTACATGAGATGTTAATTTGAAAGAAAAACAAGTTTTTTTTTTTAGAGATTTCTTGAAACAATAATTTCTTAAAATAATTATTGATTGGTGTAATACTTTGCTATTTGTATCAAATAATTGTTTTATATGCTAGAAATCTAGTGTATTCCACAAATTTCTTAATATTGTGAGTGGTAAACGAAGTTATTTTTTCAAAAATAAAATCCAACTGCTTAAGCAAATAAAAGTTTCAACTAAACAAAAATTATCTCATAACATGTGAATAACATTAAAAATATACCATAGATACTGTAGGGGCACTATTTACAACCCTAGCACAATATGTATGGGATTGTGGGTTAATAAGCCCAGTGCAATGAATTTGTAGAGAGTGGGTCAAAGAACTAGGTTCTAGTGAACCTAACAACGGCTATGATGGGTTTAAAATACAATCATGCAAGAGCAAAACGCGCAAGATTGGGTGAATATATTGTCTGAGGAGACAAATGTTTGTATAACATAATGGAACTGATTACAAGTGTAGCATTGGTTGCTACAGTGTTCTTTCTCCCTTTTTTTTTTCCTCCCCACATCATCTGGTCCGAAGACTTCAGGCATGATTAAGTTTCAGTTTAAACACTTATAGAAGTTGTCATTGTGTTAACTTCTCCACATCATCTGGTCCAAGGACTTCAGGGATGATTGAGTTTCAGTTTAAACACTTATAGAAGTTGTCATTGTGTTAACCTCCCCACATTATCTGGTCCGAGAACTTCAGGCATGATTGAATTTCAGTTTAAACACTTATAGAAGTTGTCATTGCTTGTCAATTTCCTCATAGCATCTGGTCCGAGGACTTCAGGCATGGCTATGGTTATTTTCAGGTTGTTTACATTTCATGGATGTGGTATTACATGTTCTTCTAAATCTTCCAGTTGTAAGGTTCTAGTACCTTCCTCATAGGAGAGATGGCTCTTACCCCGTGAGCAACTTTTACCAGATTGGACAATGTGCACACTTTCCTCTCGGTCCCTTCTACGTTTGAGGTTGACAAAAGGATTTTCACGTTGGGATCCTATGGATTTTGCTTGTTTGTGGACTTGAACCTACCATCGTTAGACGTTGTGCTCACTATCACACAAGTTTCTTATTATAGACGGCGCCAATTGTAGGGTCACTATTTACAGCACAAGCACAATATGTATGAGATTGTGGGTTAATAAGCCCAATACAATGAATTTGTAGAGAGTGGATCAAAGAACTAGGTCCTAGTGAACCTAACAACAGCTAGGATGTGGGGAGGCTAACGATGGTAGGTTCAGGTCCACAAACAGGCAGAATTCATAGGATCCCAACGTGAAAATCCTTTTGTCAACCTCGAATGTAGAAGGGAATGGGAGGGAAGTGTGCACACTGTCCAATCTGGTAAAAGTCGCTCACGGGGTAAGAGTCATCTCTCCTATGAGGAAGGTACCAGAGCCCTGCAATTGGAAGATTTATATAAACATGTAATACCACGTCCATGAAATGTAAACAACCTGAAAAGAACTATAGCCATGCCTGAAGTCCTCAGACCGAATGATGTGGGGAGGTTAACATAATGACAACTTTTATAAATGTTTAAATTGAAACTCAATCATGCTTGAAGTCCTCGGACAAGATGATGTAGGGAGCTTAACACAATGACAACTTCTGTAAGTGTTTAAACTGAAACTCAATCATATCTGAAGTCCTCGGACCAAATGATGTGGGGAGGTTAACACAATGACAACTTCTATAAGTGTTTAAACTGAAACTCAATCATGCTTGAAGTCCTTGGACCAGATGATGTGGGGAGGAAAAAAAAGGGAGAAAGAACACTGTAGCAACCAATGCTGCACTTGTAATTAGTTTCATTGTGCTATACAAACATTTGTCTCCTCGGAAAATATATTCACCCAATCTTGCGTGTTTTGCTCTTGCATGATTGTCTTTTAAACGCATCCTAGCCGTTGTTAGGTTCACTAGGATGTAGTTCTTTGACCCACTCTTTACAAATTCATTGTACTTGGCTTATTAACCCATAATCCCATACATATTGTGCTTGGGCTGTAAATAGTGCCCCTACAGATACTATATAAATATGCATTTTAAATTTAATTTTTATATAAAACTTATAGATAATTTCAATTATTCAAAAAATATATTTTTTTCAATTTAAATTTTTTTAAATTAAATTAAATTAGGAATTTCTCTATAATTGTAGTTGTAGTTTAGTATCTATAATAAAATATAAAAAAATTCACTCACATTTTCAAACCAAAAATTGGTGTATAGATAACTTAAGTTTTATATAATTTCATTTTGGTCTTAGAGGCCAACCCCCTAAAAATATGTTTTGGCACCTACCTATTCTATTATGTTAGGAACCCACTAGGTTCCTAATGGGGACGAGTAGGAATTGTAGGAGAATTGATTTAATTCGAGGTAGTTACCCTCATAGAGAAAGAAAGAGATTATGAGAGAGAAAGAGAGATAATGCACTAAGCAATTGGTTAATTCTTCAATAATGGAAATGTGATTACAAGTAGGTATTTATAACAAAGTGAAAAGGGTAACCTAACTCAAGAGAAAATGTACTATAATAAAAAGTTGTTATAAAGTCTACTTACAAAATATTTGTATCTAGACTCTATGTAACCAATAAAATTACTTGTAATATACTGGGGTTAGCAATTAAAAAGAAAGAATAGCTGGGAATTTGTAGGTAAAGCTATAAAAGTTAAAGTTTTTTAATTTGGGTGAAACCACTTAAGCAACTAAAGATTTCCTGTTATACACACACATACACAAAAGATTTACTAGGCTATGCAATTATTAACCCACAAATTGTCATAGCCCATATTATAAAAAATTGAGAAATTATGCCCCCCAACCAACATTGTGCATCTACCCCTGAAGTTAGTGTATACCCACGATACGTGGTGATAATATTTATGGTTTCAAACTATCAATTGAATTTAGGTTCTTAAATATGATTTATTGATATAGGATCAAGGACAACGGTTTTTTTTTTCTCTTTTTTTGGCACATAAGAGCAATAGCATTAGGGGGGGTGGGGGGTGGTAAAACCTCCCACATGGCTATTTTACACTCTATGTGGCCCAAAACATGTACCACCTAGGGTTGTATATCTTAAAAATTATACAACCCAGTTACAGTAAGTTGCTAGATTTACACCCTACTATTCACCCACTTGTAAACTTAAAATCAATTATTTTATTCACTCATCTCTCTCTCTCTCTTCCCTTCTGTGTTTCTTCTCTCTCTCTCTCTCTCTCTCTCCAAATCACCACTACCCTCATTGTTGCCCTCTCTCTCAAGTAGATAGCAACATGTTTGCCGTTGCAGGTTGCTTTAGTTCCAATTTGTTGTGTTTTGGGTTTGAAGTTGTGGCTTTCAATAGATGTTAAATTGGTGATTGTGGGTTTGAATTAGTGGTGGTCTAGCTTGATTTCGGTGGTGCTAGGTTATTTTTTGTGGCTGGGGCTTGCTTGAATCGGTGGTAAGTTGGTTTGAATCGGTGTGGTTTGGCTTGATTTCAGTGGTGATGGGTTAATTTCAATGGTTGGGGCTTATTTGAATCAGTGTGGGTTGGTTTGTTTCGGTGACTGGGCTTCTTTGAATCAATGTGGGTTGGTTGTTTCGGTGGTACTGGGGTGTTTCAGTGGCTAAAGCTTGTTTGAATCGGTGTGGGTTGGGTTGTTTCAGTGGTGCTTAGGCTTTGGTTTCGGTGGCTGAGGCTTGCGTTTGAATCAATGGTGTTGGATAGACAAAGGGACAGAGAGGTAGAGAGAGGAGAGATTTATAATATTTTATGGTGTAGTAATATTATTTTATTGTGTTGTATGGAAAAATATAAACTGGGATGTTGGGTGTATTATAAAGCGAGATAGTATAATAGATAAAGTAACTTTTTAGATTGTAAAATAGCAACTTTTAAACAACCCCAGATGCGAATGCTCTAAGGGAAAGCACTTGGATCTACTTTGTATCATGTTGAAAATCATGCCTCTAAGGGCATTTAAATGTAGAGTAAAATAAACTTCTTTTTTTGGCCCTAAATCCATCTTTGTAGAATGTCATTTCAATTAGATTTTGCGCAACTCTATTTGATTTAAGCCATTTTTCTCAACATCTCGGAACCAAAACTTCATCTATTAGAAATTTCTAGATTTGAGAAAGGGAAGTCTAGAAATTTACATCTCAACCTAGCCAGCCCATTCTCCAACTACTCTTTGAGCAAGTGGCTAATGAGTGATGACATAAATACATACCGGTGCGATTTCGATCCAGTGTTTGCATATAATTTGAATCACTTTAATTTAAACACGAGTTACATATGGGATAAAAGTAATAAGTTGGAAAAAAAAAATGATGTATGTGTTATTTAACCAATTTATTTTTTAAATCTAGGGGCCCATTAGTTAAATTTTATATTTAAAATTTTATTTATTTTTATAAAAAAATAGGAAGGATGTGGCCTTCCCCCTCTCCCTTCGCCTCTAACCTTGATTTGGTTTTCAATATATAATATAGAAAATATATACTTTCCTACAATTTTTTTTTATTTCTTATTTTTTTGGTAAAAAATAGATAAATCTTGAAACTCATAAAGTCTCGCAAATAAAGATTTGAACATGAAACCAGGGCTGTCTCAACCACTCAGGCCATGGCCTCAAACCCCAAGTGGGAGAAAGTCCCAAGTATTGGTAAAAAAAAATTGCAAATATTAATCAATAATTAAAAAAAAAAAAAAAAAAAAAACCACAAGTATTAATTAATAAAATCTAACACACTTGTCTATTACGCTTTGGGGATAATGGGGCTCCCGGTTTCGAGTAGTAGCCTGGGGGAAGGGGTCGGGTAGAATGTAGATTATGTAAAGCTCTAAGTTCTAACCATAGATAAAAATTAAAAAAAAAATCTATAAAAAAAAAAAAAAAAAAAGTAGATGAAAGATTTAGGCTTGTAGGAGTATTAATTAAGCTATTAATAAATTTAGGGGTTTGGCTTACCTTCAGTACTTTTTTAACTGGACATTTCTTATTGTTTTAAATATACAAGCCGTAAATACACTTTTGGTCCCTACATTTTGGGCCATTTCTCGATTTAGTCCCTAAACTGATTTTGCTCCTAGGTCAGTCCCTAAAATCAGAAAATCGATTCTATTTTGGTCCCTACCGTCAACCTACTAACAGAAAATCCTACGTGGTTAACAATGTGCATAAGTGGCCTATTAGATGCTGATGTGGCTAATAGTTTAATAATAAAAATACCATATCAACATCCATGTCAGCATTTAAATTAATAAAAAATGCTAGGTTAGAAAAAATTAAAAATAATCTGAATTGTGAAAAGTTATTAAATTATTAAAATGTCAAAGCTAATAAAATAAAATTATTAAATTAAAAAAGTTATTTTCATTCTCCTCTCTCTCTCTCTCTCTCTCTTTCTCTGCCGATTCACATTCTCCCTCTCTTTGATCTTTCTCCCCAGTCAATTCTTTTTTTTTTTTTTTTTGATAAACTCTCCCAGCTGATTAAATGCTTTGAAATGGGGTTTTGTGGATTAAGTTCTCAAGCTCAACCATGGAGTTTTATGGATCAGTGGAGGTGAAGGATCGGTTTAGGGTGGTGGGTTGGTTTGGATTCGTGGGTTGTGGATTTATGGGTGTGTTATGTTGCAGTGAAACCCAAGACCGGTGGTGGTGGTGGTTGCAAAGGATCGGTTTGGGGGGTGGGTTGATTTGGATTTGTGGGTTATGGATTTGTGGGTGTGTTATGTTGCTGTGAAACCCCAGACAAGTGGTGGTGGTGGTTGCGAAGGATCGATGGTTGTGCTGGCTATGTTGTTGTGATGGTCCCCATGGCGAAGCCTCAAGTGCAAAGCCTAGATCAGTCCTCACGGCAAAGCCCAGATTGTTTCTAATGGCGAAACCTCAAGTAGTGGGTGTTGTGAAGCCTCAGGTAGTGGGTTTGTGGGTATTGTAAAGCCTAGGTTAGTCCCCACGGCGAAGCCACATCTCTACCTCTCCTCCATTATGCTATATTGAGAATTTTGATGGGTATTTGGGAAAGAGATGGTTTTGGATAATAATTTTGGTTGAATATATAATTGATTTTTGTGGAAGAATTTAGGTACAAATTTTGGAATATTATGGGTTTTTATTCTTTTACTCTTGTGTTTGAATATTCTGGGTTGTTTTTCTTATGTGTTCATGATCAAGATGAACACAAATCTTAATTGATTTTATTTTTAATTTTGTTTTTCCTCTTTTTTATTTGATTAAAACTGATAAATTATTATTATTTTTAATTTAGAAACTTACGTGGAGTTGAGGTGGCATTTTTAAAAATTAAATAAATTTTTTTATTATTAAATTATTAGCCACGTCAGCATCTAACATACCACTTATGCACTCTGTTAGCCACGTAGGATTTTTCTATTAGTGGGTTGACGGCTGTGACCAAATAGAATCGATTTTCTGATTTCAGGGATGACCTAAGAGCAAAATCAGTTTTGGGACCAAATCGAGAAATGACCCAAAATGTAGGAAGCAAAAGTGCATTTACGCCAATATACAATGATAAGTGATGGTGAGTTTTAATCACCACTTTTTATTTAGTAAGTGGGTGATATGACAGTTTTTCATTAAAATAAAAGGAAATTCCAATTAAAAAAGTATTGGAAGTAAGTTAAATCCTAAATTTAGGTAATGCAAGAAAATCTCTATGCTCGTGGGTGCACCTTATTATCTTACTTTTGCTCTCTTTTCATGAGATGGTTGAAACTCCCCCTTATTGTTGGAAAACTTTTTGCGTTCAGATATAATTCTTTATAAAATGTGGTCATAACTCACAACAGAGAACACCCTTAGGCCTTACCTTAAAATCTTACGTAGCCAAGAGTGTTATTTTCTTTATTGCCTAATAATATTCCTCTTGTAAAATTTCCAAATATTTAGTGTTGCAAAAACATGCATGAATTTAATGGACGATTTGGCTCAAACAGGATTAATATAATCACTAATCGTGAATTAATTTGTTACGTGTCGAACTACACATGCAATACTAGCTATAATTAGATTGACCATTTGGAGGAAAACATGATGAACGAGAAGCCACATATTATCGTCAACCTTTTCTTTTCCATACAATATTTGGGGGGAAACTCCTTCCAACCATTTTTAATTATATATAGAATTTCTTGCTCACCACCCTTCATATACTACAAACTCCACTATATATTAAGATTTTCCTTTTTCTCTCAGCCTCATTTTCCATACTTTTTTCGTTTTAGCTACCTTATTATTACGCTTTAAAAGTATTCTAATCAGATCTTTAAGTTTAGTTAAGATGGTTATTGGCAAAATTCTTGGTTTAATTTTACTAATGGAGATGATTGTGCATGGTTTTAGATTTGAAGTAGTAGATGGTTTTAGATTTGATGTAGTAAATGGTTTTAGATTTGGAGTAGTAGATGGTTTGAGCATGGACTATTATCTGCGCAGGTGCCCATTAGCTGAACTAATTGTGAAAATTAAAGTTATTAAAGCTTTGCAAGCTGATCCTACCCTAGCAGCCAGCCTTGTTAGATTGCATTTCCATGATTGTTTCATAGAGGTGCTCTCTCTCTTTCTCTTAAAAGATTGTCTTTTTAGGATTGGTTATTTTCTTTTTAAATTAACAAAAAGATTTATTTGTTTATACTTTCTTGATCTTCGAATTTTTAATTTGTTCAATTAAGTAGGGATGTGACGGGTCGGTTCTCCTTAATTCAACAACGCAAAACAAAGCAGAGAGAGACTCCCCAGCAAATTTGAGCTTGCGAGGATTTGAAATTATTGATGAAATAAAAGAGGAACTTGAAAAACAATGCCCTGGCATAGTCTCATGTGCTGATATTCTTGCAATGGCTGCCAGAGATGCAGTATGCAAGGTAACCAAATAACCAAATGTTAATTTAAAAGTGAATATATATATATATATTTTGTCATCTTCATTATAATGATTGAGATCAAAATTGTAATGGTGTTATTGATTAATTTTAAAGGCCGGGGGTCCTCTTTATGACATACCTAAGGGAAGAATGGATGGTACGAGGTCTAAAATAGAAGACACAATCAACCTTCCTGCACCAACCTTCAATGCCTCTCAGCTCATTAACTTGTTTGGCCAGCATGGTTTTAGTGCCCAAGAAATGGTGGCTCTTTCGGGTAAATATGTTGCAAGTTTTGAATATATATATTTGATAAATTCAATAGTTACATTGACAAAAGGTAACTTTAAACCCTAGATATCTTCGTATGAAATATTAAGACTTGTCAGCTTAGTTATAAAACTCATGACTTGAATGAATGATTAATTTTTATGATTATATTACACATTTCTTCTCCCTCACGCCAAGATTAGTGTAATTATTATTAGGAACATGTTACAACTAACAAGTTTCTTGTTCCTGTAGACAAATTTTTTGTGCACGCTCATTTGAAAGCTGCTTGTAATCTAATTATTGTGATCTTGGCTTGCAGGCGCACATACACTAGGAGTGGCAAGGTGCTCATCATTTAAAAACCGATTAGTCGGCGGCTTGGACGCAAATTTAAATGCAGACTTTGCAAAGACATTATTCACAACATGCAGCGCTAGTGATACTGCAGAGCAACCCTTTGATGAAACAAGAAATACTTTCGATAATCTTTACTATCGTGCATTGCAATGTAAATCTGGAGTGCTCGATTCCGATCAAACCTTATATGCGTCCGCAGAAACTAAAGGAATCGTGGATAGCTATGCATCCAACAAAGTCATGTTCTTCTCTGATTTTAAACGGGCAATGGTGAAAATGAGTATGCTTAATGTTAAACAAGGTTCACAAGGCGAAGTACGACAAAATTGCTATAAAATTAATTGATACTAATGGCTTGTTTGGATGGAGGGGGGAAGGAGGAGTAGTAGAGTGGAGTAGAGTAGTGTTGGTTAAAAATAAGTTAATTTTGTGATAAATCTACTCTGCTCTACTTCCCCTCTCTCCCTCCCTCCTTCTCAATCCAAACAAACCATAAAGTTTTCCATCAAGACTTTAGTTTGTTTGGCAAAATAGTTTTCAAATGTTTTTTTTTTTTGGTTGAAAAAACTCCAAAACTAGCTTCTCCTATTTTAAAACATAAGTTAATTTTTATGGTTTTGCCTCATATAATATGACAAATAAACTACAAAAAAAACAACGATATACCGAACGGACAAGCATTTTTCTTTTTCTTTAGGTTGTACGAATGGAAAGTTCTGTTAATAGATAAATGTGTGATAATGGCCCTTACCTAAGTGTGCTTTGTGATCCTGTAGATTGAAACAATTGCNGAGGAGTAGTAGAGTGGAGTAGAGTAGTGTTGGTTAAAAATAAGTTAATTTTGTGATAAATCTACTCTGCTCTACTTCCCCTCTCTCCCTCCCTCCTTCTCAATCCAAACAAACCATAAAGTTTTCCATCAAGACTTTAGTTTGTTTGGCAAAATAGTTTTCAAATGTTTTTTTTTTTGGTTGAAAAAACTCCAAAACTAGCTTCTCCTATTTTAAAACATAAGTTAATTTTTATGGTTTTGCCTCATATAATATGACAAATAAACTACAAAAAAAACAACGATATACCGAACGGACAAGCATTTTTCTTTTTCTTTAGGTTGTACGAATGGAAAGTTCTGTTAATAGATAAATGTGTGATAATGGCCCTTACCTAAGTGTGCTTTGTGTTCCTGTAGATTGAAACAATTGCTCGTCCTCGGCAGCCAGTGTTTTAGTTTACTGGAATTTTGTATCTGTTAATTATTTATGTGTAGAAAAATATGAATATAAATTTATACATTTTTGGCATTCCCTTTTTTGGAATTGAGTGGATAATGTACCTGTCGATTTTTATGTGTAGAAAAATAAATGAATATAAATTTAAAGATTTTGTCATTCCTTTTTTTTGGAATTGAGTGGATTATTGAGGTTTATATATGTGGGTTGGGTTCAAGTTACACCTGGTGTAACTCTAAGCAATGTTACACCACTCAATATTTTTTAATTGGATGTGAATATTGATAAATCTACCGTTAAATTACATTATCTTCGTATATTCTTTATACTTGCAAAATTTCAAGGAGATCAAAAATTAATAACCATGTCATCAATAAATTGTTAAAATTCAAATTTTTATAGTTTAAAATAATGCATAAAAGATGAGCTTATGGATCAAATGGTAAATAGCATCAGATTGATATGAAAATTGGCATGCATATTAAGAACATATAGAACATGTAATACAAAGGTTGGATTTTCAAAATATTAATTTAATAATAAGTTATTAGGTGGTGTAACATTACTTAGAATTACACCATGTGTAACTTGAACCCAACTATATATATATATATATATATATATATGAGAGGAGTTCAAGTTACACATGGTGTAACTTGACTAGAGTTACACTCATTTTAGACCGTTGATTCTTATTAAATCTAGCAGCCAGCAAAAGACTGCTTCTCACATCATTAATATATAATTATTATTTGACAAGTCAACTCATTTTAATTAAATTCCTCCACATCCACCACCTCTCTCTCCTTAATAATCATCTTCCACTTAACGAAAAAAAAAATAAATATATATATATATATATATATCTTATTCTCCCTCCCACTTCTAGTTCTGTTCAAATAGGAAGATAATATACGACCTTGAAATTAACAGAAGATGTTTGTAAACATCTCATCAATAGTTCTTTTTACTTCCTCATTTGGTGTAAATTTAATATTGGACTATTGGGGGTGAATATATTGCTGAAATTCACATTATATTGGACTATTGGTGGTCAATAGAATCAGATTATATTGCTTGAATGTACATAATTTTAAGATCACTATTGAGGTGTTTTGCCTAATTTAATTGTTCAATGAAACTCTTGAAAGTTGAAACCATTGACTGCATCTGATATAAATACAGTCTGCCAATCCTCAACCAAGGTGATTTACTTGATGAATAGGAAGATGATTATTAATAGTGAGGTGAATGTGGGAATTTAATTTAAATGAGTTAGACATGATAAAAAAACAATTACATATTAATGATGTGAGAGGTAATCTTTTTGCTAATTGTTAGAATTAATGAGAATCAATGGCCTAAAATGGGTGTGAATCCCATGACTCATGAAATTTTAATATCTCACTTAAAAACCAATAATTTTCATCTCCCACCACTTGGAACTTATGTGAAAGCAGGGACGGACCCAGGTGGGGGGCAAAGGGGGCCCGGGCCCCCCTTGGGTCCAAAAAAAAAAATCTAGTATGTAAAATTTTCAAAAAAAAAAGGCTTGGGCCTCTTGGCTTTTAGCTTGGGCCCCCTTGGTTTTTAGCTCAGGCGCCCCAGCCAGCCAACCCAGGAGTTTTCAAAAGCCCATGAAAACCTTTAAAAAAAATATATTGTATAAATCTATTTATAATAATAATAATAATTATAATATAATGTATAATAATGTGGTTTATATTAGAATATTAGATTATCTATTTATATCTGATAATAATAGGAGGACAAATAATTGTTTGATTTGATCTAATTGCACTTAAATAGTAATTTACACTTCATTGTTCACACTTTTTTTAACAAAAATTATTGTATAAATCTTCAAAATTTCATACCTATTAATCAATTTTTTATCCTAAATGCTGAAACATTAGATATAACTCCTTAGAAAAGCTCTAAAATGTAAAAAGGTAAGTTCAAACCTATTAACCTAAGTACAAATAATTTAGTACAGTGAAAAAAATGTAGGCACAAGTTTACTTAAAGTTAGTTTGTGAAATAAAGTAATTTAATTTTGGCCACAATTTGGGCCAAATTAACTTGAGTTTTTTGCATTTTAAGCCAACGTAGGCTTAACCTATTAACACAATGTAGGCATAACTAACTTGCTCTTCCTAAGAACATTTCCTGGCTCTGCCAGTGACTATATGGATGTGTGTTTGAATTTTTTTTTTTTGCTTATCTCCCCCCCCCCCCCCCCAGCTTGAAACCCCGCATCCATCCCTGTGTAAAAGTTAAATAAATCTCTATTTTTTGGGTATAAATAGAGCAAAATTATAAGAAAAAAGTAAATATGCTATATTTACATAGAACACTATCATCATTGATCCATCAAGGTCAAAAAAATAGAACACAACAACAAAGTGAGTATTGTCCACGAGAAAGAGCCATGGTCGTGCTACTAAAAGAAGGAAAGGCCCAAGGCAAGGTCGTAGTGAGGGGACAAACTCAACATAATCTCTAGCATATGGGCGATGGTGGTAGCTTTGTTGCAGCCCAAGGATAGTGCTAGGGCAAAACCCGCTTTCTTCGCAAAGCGAATGAGAGTACTTAGAGGAAAACACGTTCTCTCTTTTTGAGGTTAGAAAGTGGAGAACACACGAATAGTCCCCCAACTAGTTGGTGGGGGGGGTGCTTGTGGTAAGCTACCTTAGATATGAGGAGTTCGTCTAGTTAGCATTGTCTCTTGCTTGTTCCTTCTAGGACGACAGGACTAGGGATGAAAGAATCCATATTTTATACTTATAAAAAAACAAGATTAGGTGGGACAATGATTGACCTTTAGTTCATTCGATCAATGACGAGCAAAGGAAGTTTGGGAATATTATGAGAATGGGAAAGAGCAGCTGTCCATTCACTTTCCGGAAATGGCAGCAGAAATCTATTCTAGTGTCAGTCGTGAATCCAAAATGATGGCACAACACAAACCACCACCTCTGGAGCCTCTGCTTTGCTTGGAGAGTGTAAAGAGCTTCCAACGTAAAGTAGCCTTTCATTTCCTTGTTTCATCATGGCACCCCCCCCCCCCCTTCCCTCACAAGGTGGATTAAGCTAAATTTTTTATTTTTGAAAAGTCTCAACGTTCTTGTTGAAAATCACTTTATAGCATGTCCAATAGTCCATGTCCAGTAGTCTATGATTTGGTCTTCAAATTGTAAGTTTCTGCTCGTTCTCGGCTTGCCTCGCTCTCAAGTTGGCCCTTCTATTCCATCTTTAAGACCGTGGGTCTCAATGTTCATTTCAATCACAAGTCTTAAAGACTCTTAAGCTACAACACTAAGCCAAGGAAGTTTAAGACAGATCTCAACATTAAGGTAACCCCGCCAACTTATCTTCAACGACAAGCAACCTCCGCTATCCCAATTGGGATGAGAAAGGGGACTTGAAGAACAATGGGTGAAAGCCCGATCCCCTAGGGTTAGTGGGCTAGCATTTTTTTAAAAAAAAAAATATAATATATATATATATATAAGTTTATATAAATAATTAATGCATTATTTTTCCTTTCTAATACTCTTATATATCATATGTAGCTCGTTAAATTTATAAATAAATATCATTAGTGCAATCCTTCATTATTTTTTAAAATATTTTTTTATTAATATTTTATATTTGGAGAATTAGAAATATGCATACAAAATTTTTTATTTTTAAAACAAAAGACAATTGCAGATTTCGTGGTTAAAGAGTTATAGATCCTTTTCGTATTTGTTATCTATAAAAATAAGGTTTTATTCAATTTTTATTATTGTTATATTTCCTTATATTGATTTCTATATATTTGTAAAGCAACGTTTATTAGTTAAAATGTGTAAATTTGATTAATTTTTTAATATGTTTTATTAATTTTAAAACTATTAGTATACTCTACATTGATGCCCATTTTCGACAAAGGGTCCAATAATAGAAGAAGCCCAACAATAAGGAAGGTGAGAGAAGAAAACGATGGGCAAAACGGTAAAGAGATAAGCTAACAAGCCCAGTGAGTTGACGTGGCAGGATTGATAGTCAACAGGCCCATGAAAGTAACAAGAGGTAAAGAAGAGGTAAATGGGCTGATAAAGCCCAAGGAATGAAGTGGTAAGCCCATGAGAATAATGAGAGGTAAAGAAGAAGTAAATAGGCAGGGGAAGCCCAAGGAATAAGGTGGTAAACTTAATGGGCTAACATGGCAGGAATGATGGCCAATAAGCCCATAAGAGTAATAAGAGGTAAAAATATAGTAAAAGGGCCGTGGAAGCCTAAAGAATTAAGTAATAAACTCATGAGAGTAAAAAGAGATAAAGAAGAAGTAAATAGGCTGAGGAAGCCCAAAGAATAAAGTGGAAAACTAAATGAGCTGACATGACAGGAATGATGGCCAATAAGCCCATAAGAATAATAAGAGGTAAATATGGCAAAAACAATGAAGTAGTATTGCAGGATTAATGGCTAAAAGGCCCCAAGCCATGAAGGAGAGAGACAAAAGCTTGGGCTCAGCAGGCTATGGAGATAAAGGCTTAAGCCTAGACAATACCCAGCCTAGGATGGGATAAAAGAAAGAAAACATGAGCCCAAAAGCCCATGCATCCTTCATGCCACAAAGGATAAACACAAACTAGCACGCATAGCAGAACCAGACAACGCAGGAGCAGCAAAAATGGTGTGAAGGCCATAAAGAAACAAAAACTGATGAAAGTAGAGCATGCATAAAGGACCAGGGCACCACCTACTTGTACCCAGCCAATACATGGGAGGTGGGCCACGGGTTAAGGTATTCAGAGGGTGTGGTTTGGTGATGGGGAGAAAGGGGGGGTCTATTCTAAGGTTCTCGCCTAAGCTTCTTTGGGGGAATGTCTTGCTGGGATGGCGTTTCACCCAATGGAGGCAACTGTGGGCTGGGACCACTTGATGCATGCCATAGAGATAGGTTGTGAGATACCTTAATCTTTATCCTTAAGATGAAACAAAAACACAGAGAGGTAAGAAATAAGACAAGTAATTTTGTCTATAAATGGAGAGTGGTGCAATCAACACACTCTGGGCAGAGGTAATGGCTGGACAACCAGCAGATTAGTAGGCAATTTTGGAGAGATGCCCACAACAAGCCAAAAATGGTTGAGGGGCAAAAGGGGTAAATCCTACAATGGCAAACGATATTAAAGGGGGTAGCCATGAATAGTAAAAATGAGAGAACAAAAAAGGGAGGAAGAAAAGAAAGAGAACGAAATAAAGGCATGCACCAATAGACCACATTTTCTCTCCCTCTTGATAGACCCATTCTCTAAAGATTGTAAATCGAAGCTCAAACCACTTAGGCCCTTTCTTCAAAGTGAGTAACTTCAATGGCAGGAGCCTTTTGTTGAGGTTACCCGCTTTGGAGATTGGCTCCCTTCTTGGGTTTGCTTTTGCTGAAAAGTTCAGCCCATAATCCAGCAAATAAATTGTTTCATTGGTTATGTCCATTGGATGATTTACCCATTATTTGGCTAGAAATTACTAAGTTATTTACCTTTTCCTATTGTAGTATTATTCCCACTTGCTGTGTTATTTTGCCATAACTCTGTTAACTTTATTCACGATGTTAGCTTTACTTAATACATTTTATTATCATAGTTATTCTATTGTAGTGTATTATTGTTGTAATACTTGTAACAATTATTCCTGATGTGACCACACCTTACGTTTAGCCCATAACACTCATGTCAAAACGTGTCTACATTGGGTGAGCCTGACTTGTGCACAAGCTAGCCTGAAGCGTAGTCCTAGCAAGGCCAATCCCAACTCTCTTACCTCAAACTAACGGGTCATAATACAGTAGAAGGGGTCAAGGCCCAACCGTATGAAAAGTCCCCCATAGTCTATTATTAGTATAATCATCTCTAAATTATTTAACAAAATCTTGATCTAAAATTTTTATAGAATATTTAATTATGATCGATATGATTTAAAAAATCACAATTTACAAATTGATTGGAATTTTTTTTTTTTTTTTGGGTAATGTGGATACCTGAGGACTAAGGATGAAATTGGAAGGTCGCAGCATTGGCCCGAGGACTGAGGATGAAGTTGGAAGGTTGCAGCATCGTCCCAAGGATGGATGAGGAAGTTGAAAGGTCACGACATTGACGTGGAATTACTGCTAGCCACGGGCCCAAGGAAGGCAGTTGCCTGAGGAGGAGAAGAATTGAATCATGACACTCTAAAGTATTCTAAGTGGAAGTTGGGATCTGATGAAAGTGAAAGTCAGTAGGCAGTAGGGAAGCTTTCAGCCTGATGTAGTCCGTTGCATCCGCATTAAATGGTAGACAACAGCTTTATCAGTCGCATTAATGAGGAAGTGACCTGAACAGTGTAAGACATAGCTAAGCAGGGCTCTTCCACCACCTGCTTCAGATGTGAAAGGTAACAAGTGTAAAAAAAGGAGGGAGGTGAAGTAGAAATGGAGGGTGAAGATGTGATGAAGGTGGAGGTATATAAGTAGAGCAGAGGGCATTGAAAAAATGAATCGAGGGTGAGAAGAAGAGAACAGAAGAAAGAATATTGAGAGAAGAAGGTGAATAGTACCATTATTATACAAATCCAGTCTCCTTAGGAGCACCTGTACAGAGCCTTATGTTCATTTGTTCCTGAATACAAACACAAATTTTGCCTTGTAGTTGTCCTTAGGCAGAGCTCGTTGTTGTTGTTCTTCCCTCCTCTTACAAATTTTATTGATTTGGGCCAGGTTTGAAAGGCACACCCCATTATTCTAAGTGGGCTTGAGCTAGTAAAATTTGGGACCTTACATGTAACGACTTACCTTATGTAAAAATATTTGTGTTATACACGAGAAAATAACACATTTTAATGAAGTTATAGGCTTATCAACAAGTAATGTTATTTATAAAATAATTTCAAAAGTTATGGCTAATAGATTGAAGCTTTTGCCCAAGTTGATTTTGCCCACCCAAAGTGCTTTTGTTCCAAGTCGCCTTATCACTGACAATGTATTTATGGCTTATGAGACCCTTCATGCTATGCATTGTAGAAAGAAAGGTAAAAAAGGTGTTTTGGCATTGAAGTTGGATATTAGCAAAACTTATGACCGGATATAGTGGACCTTTCTTAAGGGCATGATGAACAAGTTAGGTTTTCTTGAAATGTGGACTGATCATATTATGAGTTGTGTCACCACTGTCTCTTTCTTTGTCTGTATTAATGGGAAAGCATATGGTAATATTTTGCCATCTAGGGGGCTCTATCAAGCATGGTTTTAAAAACTAGACCGGTTAAACAACCGAAAAAGGTAGTGGTTCCCGGTTTTATGGTCGGACTGTGGTTGGACCAATGGTCGAACCAGTGAGGTCATAATTAATTAATTAATAATTTTAAATTATAATATATAAATAATAAAATATGTAATAAGTTTAAAACTAAGAATAATTAGTTTTAAATACATATATTTTTTATTAAAAAAATGTGAGTTTAATTATCATATCCTATATTTAGAAAATTAAAATAACAAATCCACAACTTATATAGTATTAAAAATATTTAGTATGAAATTAACAATACATAATAAATTAGTAATTCTTTAAAAAAAGAAAAAAGAAAAATTGTACTATTATTTATTATTAAATTTATATGGATTATTATTGTGCATTTTTTATATATTATGCTTATAAATTAGTAATTCTTTAAAAAAAGAAAAAAGAAAAATTGTACTATTATTTATTATTAAATTTATATGGATTATTATTGTGCATTTTTTATATATTATGCTTTGGCTACATTTATTATATATTATTATTATTTATTTATATGATCAAAATTGGAAATTGGTGGGTAACATGTTACTTAGCTCTTTTCCTCTATATCAAAGTTCATGAAATAGGCTAATAGCCCAAAGGTTGCCAAAAGCCCAAAAGCAAAAAACACACCCTCCAAAAGAACGACACTACTACATACACTACAAGACAACATTGAAAAAAAAAAAAAAAAAAACTCTAATAATTAACCATTTAATATCCCTACCGCACTTTCCAACCTACCCCACTTTCCAACCTACCCCACTTGTTTCTCTCCTTGTTATTTTCGCTAGATACCTCTGGGTCATCCCCACTTCTTTTTATTAAAGTTTATTTCTCCCTTGTCTCTCAACTTAGATCTGCTTCTTCTCTTTTATTTTAGACTTGTTTAAGTTGTCTTGGTCGACATTCTTGTGTGTGCTCAGATAGTTAGATGGTGCCTCCATTGAAGAATCCCTCTCCTTAACTACTCTTTTTTTCTATTCTTTGTCTTTTTTAGTGGCAAAGGATGGTCATGATTGATTGCTTTGTTTTTCTGATCTTTACTATCTTGTCAAAACTGCTGCATTTTGGTGTTTTAAGCAAACTGGACAATAACTGGTGCAACCATACCGGTTTCCAGTCTTAATGGTTGAACCGGCAGGTTTCCGATTATTTCCAGTTTTTGAATGATTTTCGGTTTTTAGTCATAACCAGACTAGATTGGAGGTCGGTTCTCGATTGAACCGGCCGGTTCGGTTCGATTTTTAAAACCATGCTATCCAGGATACCCTCTATCCTCTTATCTTTTTCTGTTATGAGCATAGGGGTTCATGTCTTTGCTAGCAAAAGCAGAAGAGGAGGGACGACTTCATGGAGTTTCTATTTGCCGGACAGCACCTAACATATCAAATCTACTATTTGCAAATAAATCACTCTTGTTTTGCCAAGCAAAGCATGAAGTATAGGCCATCATTGACATCCTTTAGCTGTATGCCACGGCTTCTAGGCAATGTATCAATCTGGACAAATCCCTTGTTTTCTTTAGTGGCAATACTATAGGTGCACAATGGGATTGGATAAAAAATTCTTTGGGAGTCAAGTGGAGAAATTTGAATCTTACCTGGGTTTGCCCACGCTGATTGGCAAGTCCAAATATCAAGCCTTTTCTTTTCTTAAGGTAAGGGTTTGTAAAAATAAATACAGGGGTGGAAAAGAAGATTGCTATCTAGAGCTGGGAATGAGGTATTGATAAAGGTAGTGGCTCAATCAATTCCCACATACATAACGAGTGTATTCTAATTGCCAATGAAGCTTAGCAATGAGCTTAATGCTATGTGTGCCAGGTTTTGGTGGGATGTGGAGACGAAAAGAAGATTCATTAGAAGAGTTGGGATTCAATGATTTTGCCCAAGAAGGAAGGAGGGATAGGTTTCAGGGATATAAGGAGTTTCACTCTAGCCATGTTGGCTAAACAAGGATGGAGATTATTGCAGGACCAAGGATTACTTCTCTACAAGTGCTTCAAAGCAAAGTACTTCCCAAGATGTAGCATTCTGGAAGCATTTGACAACCTAAATAGCTCGTATGTCTTGAAAAGCTTAATTGCAGGTCAACAAATTCTAAAGAAGGGATGTTGCTGGAGAGTGGGAAATGGTTCTTCCATACGGGTGATACACAATAAGTGAATTCCAAACCATCCTTCAAATAAGGTGCTTATACCACTAAATGAAGTGGAGTGGGAATGGAGGGTCTCGGACTTAATTGATTGGAGTAATTGCCAGTGGAATAAGGAGTTGGTAGCCACGGTTTTCCACAGGTTTGATGCAGATGCCATTTTTGAGAATTCCACAAAGTCACAGGTATGTTTCAGATGTGTTGCTATGGCTGCATAATAAGAACGAACGATACTCTGTGAAGTCGGGTTACTATATTGCGAGATTACTATTGAAGGAAGCGGGCTGTGAGGGTGAGAGCTCAGCTCCGGTGTCAAAAAGCCACGTCTGGGATAAGATATGGAAGCTATAGGTGCCAAACATAAAAGTTCAAAAATGTGTTAAAACACAAGAGCTTGTCTAGACCCCCAATTAAAAATTACAGTTAGATTGCTTTTACTCTAACTTATCTAAGTGTGGAAACAAGAGTAAATAAAGTGCAATTAACCGATACTATTCTAGTGCATAAACATGAACAACAAACAATAAAGGTAAAGTACAAAAGTAAGGGAAGAGTGATGCAAACACAAGATAACACAGTGATGTGTTATCAAAGAGGAAACCGAAGAACTTGGCGAAAAACCTCTTCGCCGCCCTCCAAGCAGTAAATCGATCCATTAGACAATAAGTTGGGACACACGAATAGTAAGAGACTTTCCAAGCCTAATTTACCCAATGTACCTAAGCCTTCCAAGCTCTTACTCTAACAAGGCTTCTCGGAACCGTGTCTTGTCTAACTTTCCAGATCCAGCAATATGCCCGATTGCATCTGCCAAGCTTCACCGGCTTCTTTTGGCAAATCTCCAAAACTTCCTAAGCTCTAAAACACTTTCTACACTCTGAATGGGTATGGGTTGTGTTTGGGTACAAATCTCCTCTCAAGGTATGACAATGGGAGAGGGAAGGAGAAGAGGCTATAATGATTTCTTACTAAGGATGAGTAGCTCTCTCTTTAAAAGATGGGTGTGTGTATTGTAGAAAACCTATCTAGGATTTCTCTCTCTGAATGACCTCCCTTACATTTGTGGGTAATGAAGGTATATATAGTATGGGTGAAGGGTAAGAATGTCACACTTAAAAATCCTCCAAGCAGAATATTTCGCGACTACCTCACGAGAAGGCCTTACCCGCGAGACATTCGCAAAACTAACAGCCTAGCACGACTTTTCAGCTTCTAGTCATGTGCTTCTCACGTGGCTACTTCGCGGGTTAGTTTCTCACGAGCTTTTCTCGAAATTCACTTGATCTTCAATTAAGTTTGAGTCTTCACCAACTTAATACTAAACCCAATACAATAAAATCTTACAAAATACAAGGAACAAAATTGAAGCAATTACAATACTTTTTGTTATGGAATAAAGCCAACATAAAACATAGTTGTAAATCACAACTTCTCAATCTCCTCATTTGGCTATTCCGTGACAAAACACCCTAAAACAGACTTTAGACTTAAACGTGAGTTTGAGAACAATGGCAAAACTCACTCACACCTAAATCTAGAAGTTGTGATGAACTTGGAACATACATACCTGTAACCTGAAACACTTACACAAAACGCATTAGACCCTCAAGATAAATCAAGTGATAAAAGGACAAGTATAATGTAACAAGTAAATTGTGATCAAGTAAATATGATGTGAAACATGTGAGCAACTTGAACATACACCAAAACAGTTATATGACTATAATAATCATATAGCAAAGCAAATGATCATCCTAACATGCAACCAATAAAGCACAATAGCATAAGGATAAATGCCTGTTCAACACATAAACACGATACGATGAGAGTAACAAAGGATAGATACAAAATCTAACTCAAAGCACTGTAAAATAACGAGAAAACAAACATAAAATAAAACAAAACAAAACAAGGTTTTCTAAAAAAAAAATATTCTCCCCCTTGGTATATACATCTCGCCTATGACTTTCTCTCCCTACGAATGTGCACGAGGTAGAATTTCTCCTCCTAAGAATGTGTGCATGAGTTATATAGAAATGACGATATGAACAAGGGTATACTCCTTGTTCATATCAAACAAGAGGAAGGAGGGAAAGAAAAGAAGATATGAACAAGGGTAAAAGATGATGCATGAGGGGTGTAAGATGAATGAGAAAATGAAGCTCAAACAAAAAATAAAACATCTTAAAGACATAATGCTACAAAGCATAAAGAAAATAGGACATGCTAAGGATGATGAAACAAAATGTAGATCAAGGCATGGCAAGGACACAAGAACATGTTATATGTGCTAAAAGGTCTAAAAAGACTTAACTAGCATAAGTGAATGTAAAACATGTCAAGTGTTAGAGTGTGCACAGCAAAGTTGCATCTAGTGTGCATGTGAGATGCATGAGCAAGCATTCACGGGGCAAAGTGTATAAAACAAACCACCAATGATCAAAACATGATAAACATGAATAATTATGGTGATCCCTAAAAATTGGTACTCATTGAAGTCCAAAATAACGAGAACATGTCATTTGGGCATTTTATCAAACACATAGACACACTACACATGTATGTTAAACAATGCATGAACATATGAAAATCTTGCCTAAATACATGTTATTTTTTTCACAAGGGGCCAACATCCAAAGCAAATCAACATTTAAAACAAAGCCTAACAAAAATGATTGACAAAAATTAAGTTTTCCAACTCCTATTTAAAAAAAAATCCCAACTATGAACATAAAACCCCAAAAAACATAATCTAAGAATCAAAATCAATGAAAAGAGTTAAAGATTAACTTAAGGATGTTAATGGAATGAAAAACAATTGAATTTAGTTGGGTTTTAATGTAGAAACAATAAAATAAGGGTTTGGGAGAAGATGAGAGAAGTTTAAAACAAATGACCTACGAAATGCCCTTTAAAGGTTGATCTAGAAATTTTCGCTAGTAATTTCGTTAGTTAGAATCCCGCGAAATTTTGCTGGTATTTCATTAGTATAACGCTGGTAAACTTTACTCGCGAAATAGTCTCGAGTCGCAAAACTCTTTGTCCAAAGTTAAAAAACTTGAAAATTGGACCCTTTAACTCGTGACTGAGCTTATATCACAAAAACACCCAGAAAACATATTTTTCACACAAAAATACCTTGAAAACCATGGGTGATACAAATCACTTTCAAAAGCAAACAAAAAGAAAACAATTTTTTTTTTAGTTTGATCCACATATGGTTGAGCACACACACACATCACATTTGATCATGTACAATCATACAAATGAAATAAGCATTTGTTGAACAAAAGTCTTGTGTGTTGTGTGTAAGTATCAAATGTAGAATAGTCCTTAGTTCAGAGTGAAATTTCAATGATCAATTCAATCAAGTTATACACAACTAGTATTAAATCAAGTGGTCTATCTCAATTATAGAAATGAACATATATGATCTCCCACAAAAATGATTACATATCTTTGAAACTTTTCATTTGGTTTCATTACAATTCATAACATTTGATCATTTTTGAACAATACATCTTTTTTCTAAGATCGGTGCCTGAAATTTTTGATATTTTAATATTGTGTGTAAAGTTGTGATTTACAACTATGTTTTATATTGGCTTTATTCCATGACAAAATGTGTTGTAATTACTTTAATTCATTTCCTTGTATCTTGTGGGATTTAATTGTATTGGGTTTAGTATCAAATTGGTGAAAACTCAAGCTTTATTGAAGATTAGTGGATCTCGCGGGTGTGTCGCTGGAAGCTAACTCGCGAAAGAGCCATGTGAGAAGCACATGACTGGAAGCTGAAGAGTCGTGCCAGGATGTCATTTTCGCGATTGTCTCGCGGGTAAGGCCTTCCCGCGAGACAGTCGCGAAACATTCTGCCTGGAGGATTTTAATGAGTGACTTTCTTACCCTTTACCATACTATATATACCCTCATTACCCACAAATGTATAAGAGGCTATTCAGATAGAAAAACCCTAGATAGGTTTTCTACAACACACACACCCATCTTTTGAGAGAGAGCTACTCCTCCTTAGTGAGAAATCATTGTAGCCTCTTCTCCATCCCTCTCCCATTATCATACCTTGAGAGGAGATTTGTACCCAAACACAACCACACCTATTCAGAGTGTAGAGAGTGCTTTGGAGTTGCTGGGAAGCATTGGAAGAAGCCAAGGATGGCAGATGCAACATGGAGCTTGTTGCGGGATCCGAAGAACTAAGACAAGACACGGTTCCGAGAAGCCTTGTTGGAGTAGGAGCTTGGAGGGCTTAGGTACATCGGGTAGATTAGGCTTGGAGGGTCTCTTGCTAACCCATGTATCCCAACTGATTGTCTAGTGATCGATTCCGCTTGGAGGGCGGCGGAGAGGTTTTTCACCGAGTTCTTCGGTTTCCTCTTCGAGAACACGTCTTGGTGTTTTCTGTGTTTGCATCCTTCTTCCCTACTCTTTTATATTCCATTATACTGCTGTGTTGCTTAGTTTATGGATTAGAGTAGCTTACTTGTTCATCCGCTCGCTTTTACACTATTCCGCACTTTATATTAAAGTTGTGTAAAATCTATCGAGCCGTAATTATAATCGGGGGTCTAAACAGCTCTTGTGTTCTTCAACACGTTTTCGAGCTTACATTGTGAATAAAGCCTTTGGCTTTTTGGGCATCATATATTTCAATAAAAAGTCACTTTTCCTTTTTTCTAGTCAAATACTAGTATATGTAACGGCTTTTGCAGCTCATTATCTTTTTTTATTTTGAGATTTACATTTATTGAGCTTTTTTTAGCAAAAACATAAAAATAAAGTGGGAAGCAAAACTATTGACCAATTATTCATGACAAGCTTGAAGATTGATTTACAATAGTCACACATAGAATTCAAGATATTTCCCACAAAGATAAATGTGCATACAAAACAAGCTAAACTCATAAATACACTACGCTATTAGTACGAAGGTACTAGGCCCACATGTGATATGTGCTCAAACATATACGATCAAAATTTTTCAATTTTTCACTTTTTATGTGGTTTTGGATTTTTACTCACACAAAACAAAAGCAATAAAGTAAGATAAAAAACAAAAGCAATGCCTACAAATAAATGCAAGATACAATAAAATGTATGAAGATATAACATTTAATGCATGAGGGGTCCTACAAAGATTGAAAGTATTAGATCAAGGACCAAAACAGCAAAAACTCAACCATAGGAACCCTTTCTCATCCAAACGAAATAATTGTTTGAAATGAGTATCTTATGAGAAGTGAGACGAAGGTTGGAAGAATGAGAACCAGAGATGCACATAGACAAGGAGTTAAGAGCATTAAACACTTTCTTTAACAACATGCTATTTTCACTCAAATCCAGTTTACCCTTTTTAACACAACCTCTAAGAAGATCAAGTTTCTCTTTTCTTTTGATTTTTTTAAGTGCTTGAAATTTAGAGCAATGAGGTCTAAGATGACCAAGGGCACCACAATGATGACAAACAATGTGTTTAGGTCCACTAGGCCTTTTGGGAAGGGATCTAGTCACATGAGTTTGTTTTCTCTTTAACTTGGGGCATTAAGGTCTTATGTTACTGATCACACCACAATGATGGTAATTAGGAACAAACTTAGATTCACTCAATTTCTTAGGATGTGACCTAGACAGAGGCTTAGGCTTAAGAGCATTTCTCTCCACTTTTTGATTTTTTTTTTTATGTGGAGGAATGTACACTGATTTATCCTTTGAGGTAGAACACACAATAGACACAAAATCGGGTAACACAACATGATTGCAACATATATTTTCTTTCTTTTTAGCAACAGGTTCAACAATCAAACATTTGGCATGCATCTTAAGAGACTCATTTTCACATTTAAGATCATCAACAAGTTTGCCAGACAAAACAAGTTTAGCATTCAAGTCCATATTCAAACATTCAAACTCTTTCAACTTTTCAAGAGAATTTTCAACAAGCTTCTTATACTTTTCAAACAATTTATTTGATTCATTGAGCTTAGCAATCAAATTATCATTTTCACAACAAAACTTGCTCAAATTCTTATGAAACTTCTTAACTCCTTTCTTCAAGAGTTTGTCAACAACACCCATAGATTCAAGTAACATGTCATCACAATTATGAGGATTAACACTCATAGAGACATTTTTACAAATACATGGCATGTTACACTTACAAACATCCATAGAAGCATACAAAACACTGCCCATGGCAAAACACACACGGGGTCAAGGATCACACCTAGATAATTAAACCAAAACGAGTGTACCCACTCTAATACCAATTGAAAGCTCGAAAATGTGTTAAAACACAAGAGCTTGTTTAGACCCCCAATTAAAAATTATGGCTAGATTGCTTTTACTCTAACTTATCTAAGTGCGAAAATAAGAGTAAATGAAGAGCAATCAACCGATACTACTCTAGTGCATAAACATGAACAACAAACAATAAAAGTAAAGTACAAGAGTAAGGGAAGAGAGATGTAAACACAAGATAACATGGCGATGTGTTATCAAAGAGAAAACCGAAGAACTTGGCGAAAAACCTCTCCACCACCCTCCAAGCGGTAAATCGATCCATTAGACAATCAGTTGGGATACACGAATAGCAAGAGACCTTTCAAGCCTAATCTACCCAATGTACCTAAACTCTCCAAGCTCTTATTTCAACAAGACTTCTCAGAACCGTGTCTTGTCTAACTTTTCGGATCTCGCAATACGCCCAATTGCATCTACCAAGCCTCACCAGCTTCTTTTGGAAAATCTCCAAAACTTCCCAAACTCTAAAACAATCTCTACACTCTGCATAGGTGTGGGTTATATTTGGGTACAAATCTCCTCTCAAGGTATAACAATGGGAGAGGGAAGAAAAAGAGGCTACAATAATTTCTTACTAAGGATGAGTAGGTCTCTCTCTAAAAGATCTAGGGTTTCTCTCTCTGAATAGCCTCCCTTACATTTGTGGGTAATGAGGGTATATATAGTATGAGTGAAGGGTAAGAAAGTTACACTTAAAAATCCTCTAGGCAGAATGTTTCACTACTACTTCGCGTAAAGGCCTTACCTGTGAGACACTCGAGAAATTGACAGCCAGGCATGACTTTTCAGCTTCCAGTCATGTGCTTCTCACGTGGATACTTCGCAGGTTAGCTTCTCGTGAGCTTCTCATGAAATCCACTTGATCTTCAATTAAGCTTGAGTTTTCACCAACTTAATACTAAACCCAATACAATAAAATCCCACAAAATACAAGGAACAAAATTGAAATAATTACAACACTTCTTGTGATGGAATAAAGCCAACATAAAACACAATTATAAATCACAACTTTACAAAACAAAATAAAGGTCTTCGGATGGCGAGCTTGTCAGAATATATTGCCAACTCATGCAAATCTGGCTTGGCGTCGAATTATCGAGGATGATAACTATCCTATATGTCTGAGGAATTCAGAGTTTGTGATTCATGCATTGTGGGAGTGTGGAACGGCTTAGGATGTGTGGGCTGGGTGTTCAATCCAATATCAAAAAAGCTTGAGTGGCCAACATGACATTATGTAGCTATTTGCGGACTTGATGCACAAGCTCTCAGTGGATGATCTTGAATTTTTTGGGGTCCAATGCTGGCTGATATGGAATCAATGAAATTCGCTCCTGCGTGGTAGTAATTTAAAGGAACCTTCTCGGCTTAATGCAAGAGCTAGGGACTATCAAAGAAGTTAATGCAGCACAATCCCACTTGGCAGTTCTAGAGCCAATGACGATTGGGTTGATGAATTCGTGGCAGGCCCCTAATGGTTTGATTACAAGCTTAACTTTGATGGCGCGGTATTTGCAGATATGGCAGACTTCAGAGTTGGGTTGGTGATCCGGAATGATAAAGGCCAGGTCATGGCAGCGCTTTCATCTAAGGGTCCTACAATAACAGACAGCGAGGAGGCGGAGGTATTGGCGTGCAGGAAAGCTTTAGAGTTCGCAATTGAAGCTGGTTTCTCTGACTTGGTGATTGCAGGTGATAGCACAATAGTAATAAAGGCCATCCACTCGCCACAATGTAATATGTCTCGCCTAGGTAATGTCTATAAGGATATTCAGTGGTTGTTAAGGGGTCTCGGGCGTGGGGAGATAAGCTGTGTTCGCCGGAATGTGAATTCAGTTGCACACTCTTTGGCCTGTTATGCTAGGCAGGTAGTTGAGGATATTGTATGGTTGTAAGAGTCACCTCTTCCAGCATTGGAGGCACTGTATTTGAATTCTCTTTCTATGGAGTCCAAATCTTCTGTCTCATCAATTGTACTCCACTTCATGCTCCACAAATAAAATTTGGACAGCTAGCCTCTCTCATTAAATAAGATAACTCTGACTTTAATGAGAGAGGCTAGTTGTCTCATTTAATGAGATATTTTATTTAATGAGAGAGGCTAGCTGTCTAAATTTTATTGGTAGAGTATGAAGTGGAGCACAATTGATGAGACAGAAGATTTGGACTCCTTTCTATTCATGAACGAATGAAGTTTGAGTTTGTTTTCCCCAAAAAAAAAAAAAAAAAGTATTCTTTGGCTTTAAAATGTTTGGATATATTTAGCTTGGTTCTTCTAAGAAACTACTTTTGCTTTGCCATTCACCAAGACATTGATTATTAGATAAAATCATGGGATTGAAATAAATCAAGAAATTGATTATTAGATGAAACTATGGTATTGAAGTAATCAATTCAACATTACGATTAATTTGTGTATGTAATTTCAATTATAAAAATGGTGGTGGTATCATTTATACATCTATGGAGGAAGATCATACTTCCAACTCCACAAGTGCCAGTGGCAGCGGATAGTGGCACGAACCAAGTTTCGTCTTTCATCTTTGCTTTAGTTTTGTTGGGGTACAGGTCAAAATTCCAGTAAACTAAAACTGTAAAACATGAGGTGCCAAGGATGAGCAATTAATTGATAGTTAATTACAATCTAAAGAAACACAAATTAAACTAAGGTAAGGATCTTTATCACGCATTTTTCTGTTAAGAAACAGAAATTTCCAGTCTTACAACACCTAACTTAGATTTTTTTATTTTTTATTTATTTTTAAATGGGACTAACTAATTAGTTGATAGAAAGCTTTAACATCAATTAATTTTATGGCAATTTCGTCTTTCTTCGCCTTTTGAACCTTCTTTAACATCGAGCTTACTCAATTTTCACCATTGCCTGTTGGAAATCAAAGAAGAACCCAGCATGGTTGAATGCATAGCCATTCACATATCTTTTAGTTTCTGCAGATGCATACAGTGTTTGATCTGTAGAAAGCACCCCGGCTTTCCTTTGCAATGCATCATAGTAAAGATTATCGAAAGTATTTCTTGTTGCGTCGAAGGGTTGCTCTGCAGTATCGCCAGCACTGCATGTTTTGAACAATGTCTTTGCAAAGACTGAATCTAAATCTGGATCAGCGCCGTGCATCAATCGTTTCTTATATGATGCGCACCTTGCCATTCCTAGCGTATGTGCCCCTGCATACCAAGATCACAAAAATTTTGATAGCATGCACATTTCAAATGAGTTTGCACAATAAATAAATAAATAAATATATATATATATATAGAGAGAGAGAGAGAGAGAGAGAGAGAGAGAGAGAGAGAGAGAGAGAGAAAGAGATGGGTTTAAGTTTTACCTGGTGGATATATATATATATATATTTTTTTTTTTCTGGAAGAACAAGAAACTTGTAAGTTGTAACATGTTCCTAATATTAATTACACTAATCTTGGTGTGAGTGACACGAAATTTGTAACATAATCATATAGAATCAATCATTTTGAAAACTTGTAACATATTTTACCGAAAGAGCCACCATTTCTTGGGCACTAAACCACAATGCCCGAACATGTTAATGAGCTGAGAGGCGTTGAAGAAGGGTGCAGGAAGGTCGATTATGTTTTCTATTTTAGACCTCTTACCATCCATTTTTCCATTAGGTATGTCATAAAGAGGACCCCCGGCCTTAAAATCAATAAGACCATTACAAATTGATCTCAATCATTATAATGAAAATGACACCAAAAAAAAAAAAAAGTGAAAAATAATTCACTTTAAATTAATATTTGGTTACCCAAAATACTGCTCTCGCAGCCATTGCAAGAATATCAGCACATGAGACTATTTCTGGGCATACATTTTCAAGCTGCTCTTTTGCTTTATCAATAACTTCAAATCCCCGCAAACTCAAATTTCCGAGGGAGTCTTTCTCTGCTATATTTTGCTTTGTTGAATCAATGAGAACCGACCTGTCAGATCCCTACTTAACCAACAAAACAGGAAATTCTAAGACCAAGAAAGTATAACCAAATCTTTTCATCAACAAAGAAAATAACCAAGCCTTAAAAGACAGTCATACGAGAGAAAGAGAGAGAGTACCTATATGAAACAATCATGGAAATGCAGTCTAACAAGGCCGGCTGCTAGCTTAGGATCAGCTTCCAAAGCTTGGATAACTGCCGTCTTCACAATTAGTTCAGCTGATGGGCACCTGAGCAGATAATATTCCATGCTCAAACCATCTACTCCAAAACTAAAGCCATTCACAATCGTCTTCATTAGAAAAAGTACTCCGAGAAATTTGCCAATAACCACCTCATCTAAACTTAGAGATCTCATTAGAATGTGTTTGAAGCCTAAATTAATTAGGTAGCTAATATGAGGTCAAGAAAAGGAAAATGTAAATATATTGAGGAGTGTTGGACGCCACACCCACACCCGATGCGCATTGACACAGAGTGTGGTGGTCGGTGCCACTGACCGTGCATTCGTGCTACGTTGCTGTTTGTTGTTGTTGTTTTTTTTTTTTTTTTTTTTGCAATTTCAAACCAACTCGCTCTGATTTGGCGCAATCGAACCGTATCGGCCGAAACGGGCCGAATTAGGCCGAAATTGACCTTGACTCACGCCGAAATTCTAGTAAAAATAATAAAAAATTATACAAAAGTAAAACTCACTGTTTTGAACTTTGAAGAAACTTAAAAAAAAAAAAAAAAAAACCCTAATCCCTCTCAATTCCTCTCTGCCTCTCTCGTTTTCTCACTCTCAGTCTCCCCTCTCTCACTCCCTAACCCACAACCACTCACTTAGAATCTCTCCTTTACCTCACTGCCCAAGCTCTCTCGATCTCAATCTCTCCATCTCTCAGTCTCAATTTCTCCATCTATCGATTTCAATCTTAGTCTCAAGCTAACTGACACTGACCTAAGTCCCAAGCTCACTCAGGTATTTTGCTTTCATTCTCACCCTCCAATCTCCATTATACACATGCTCTATTGCTCATTCTATATATGTCCCTCAATTTGTATCTATTATCTAATTTTTTTAATTTTAATTTTAATTTTTTATATAAGCTGTAATGTTGAGACTTAGGTTGATCACTTAATTTCTTATTTAGTTATTATATACTTGTCAATTTATTTGTAGGTTAAACAACTTAAATTGAAATTATTAAATTTTCAATGGATGAAGCTACTAGCATAAAACCTTCATCAAATGGTCCTCTTTGACAGAATGTAACTAAATTGGAAAAACCTCTTGGTTCTACTTCTAAATTAGGTGGAAACACACATTTTAAGTGCAACTATTGTGATGGAATTTTTGTGGGATCCTATTCTAGGGTTAATGCTCATTTATCACAAATTAGTGGTAAAGGTTTTAGAGCATGTAAGAATGTGACACCGGGCCATAGATTGGAAATGCAGAGAGTGCATGATTAGGTTAAGAATGATAAGTTAGAGCGAGAATGCAGAAGTCGAATTCCCTTACCCCCACCTTTCCATGTGCTGATTCCCTCATTTCGGAGACAGGAAGGGAGTGGTGATACAGATTCAATGGTTGATGGTAAAAGGAGGAAGGTGATTGTGAATTCTCCTTTGGAGAGAGCATTCTAGAATAGTGTTAGAGCTGAATTGGACAGTAGAATTACTAGGATGTTTTATACTGGTGGGCTTCCGTTTCACTTTGCAAGGAACCCAAATTATCATAATATTTTGAGTTATGTTCCTCTTTGATACAATGCCTTGAGAACAACACTTTTGCAAAAAGAAAGAGCTAATGTTGAAAGACCTTTGAAACCAATTTAGGACTCTTGACTTTCAAATAGTGTAAGTATAGTTTCTGATGGATGGTCAAATCCACAAAGGAGGCCTCTTATTAATACTATGGCAGCATCAGATGGAGGTCCAGTGTTTATAAAGGCAATTGATGGGTCAGGTGAGTTCAAAGACAAACTTATTATTGCTGGGGTGTTGAAGGATGCTATAAAAGAGATTGGACATGAAAAAGTTGTCTAAATCATCACTGATAATGCTAATGTGATGAAGGCTGCTAGAGCTCTTATTGAAGGTGAGTGTCCCAAAATATTTTGGACACCATGTGTTGTCCACACTCTCAATCTAGCTTTGAAGAATATTTGTGCAGTAAAAAACTCTGACAAGAATGAAGTTACATATAAGGAATGTCGTTGGATTACACATATTGTTGATGATCCATCCTTTATACGTGTTTTTATCATAAACCATTCAATGAGGTTAGCAATGTTTAAGGAATTTTGTCCATTAAAACAGCTCCAAGTTGCTGATACTAGATTTGCTTCGGTTATTGTTATGCTACAAAGGTTGAAGTTGATAAAAAAATGCCTTTAAGCCATGGCTATTAGTGACCAATGGGCTTCTTATGGGGAGGATGATATTGGAAAAGCTCAAAAAGTGAAAGATTTGATTCTAAGTGATCATTGGTGGGATGTTGTTGATTATATCATTGAATTTACAGCACCTATTCATGATATGCTACAAGAAGTGACACAAATAGACCTTGTCTTCATCTTGTGTATGAAATGTGGGATTCAATGATAGAGAAGGTGAAGGCAGTAATGTATCGGCATGAAGGCTTGGAAGCAAATGAGTATAGCTCATATTTTAATGTGGTGTATGATATACTCATTGATCGATGGACTAAAAATTGTACACCATTACATTGCTTGGCTCATTACTTAAATCCTAAGCAAGTACTTTCATTTTTTTTATTTTCCTTAGTTCCCTTTCTAGTAAAACACACATTTCACCATCTATGTGTGTGTGTGTGTGTGTGTGTATTTTTAAAACTAGGTATTACTCTATTAATGGCTTTCGGAGAATCCAAAACTTGTCCCTCCACATCAGGATCATGAAATTTCTATAGAAAGGAGCAAAAGTTTGGAGCGATACTTTGAAGATGAAATGAATTAAGGATGGTGAAAGTTGAGTTTGCTACATTTTCAGGAGGAAGGTTTCCTTCACTAAATGCCTTGACAAATAAGTGGGTCTTACAACCTTTGGTTTGGTGGCAATACTATGGCTCTTCATTACCAACGCTTCAAACCCTTGCCTTTAAACTTCTTGGACAACCTTGTTTATCCTCATGTGCTAAGAGGAATTGGAGCATATACAAATTCATTCATTCCTTAAGAGAAACAAAATGGTTCCTGCACATGCTGAGGATTTGGTATATGTGCATTCTAATCTTCGACTCTTGTCAAGGTGCCATAAGGAGTATGTAAATGCAGTAACAAAGATGTGGGATATTGCAGGAGACTCTTGGAATGAGAGTGACATACATGGAGGAGTTGGAATTCTTGAGAATCCTACCCTTACACTTGATGAGCCAAAGTTGGAGGCCATGGTTATTGGGAATGCTAGCACTAGTGTTACTGCTAGTGAAAGTGAAGTTCAAAGTGAAGCTATTGATCTTGACAATAAGGATGATGGTTGTATTTGATTGTCTTGAACACTTATCTTTTATTTTGTTTTAGTTTCAAACTTGTGGATTATATTCTAATTTCTGAACATCATGGAATGTTTTAGTTTCAAACTTGTGGGTTGTATTCTAATTTATGAGCATCATGTTTTAATTATTATCTACTATTACTCTTAAATTGGTATATGTTTACAATTATATGAAAAAGTGTACTTAGTAGTATATAGAAAATATAAATAAAATTTTTTTTAATAATATTTTAAGAAATGTATCCCACCACATCCGCACCTTACTTTTTCAAAAATTGCCGAGTTGCCACACTACACCTACACCCGCACCCAAATCCGTACCTGTGCTTTCATAGGTGTTGTAGTTTGTAGTATATGAAGGGTGGATAGCAAGCAATGTGTATATATAAATGTAAAGAATTGGAAGGAGTTGCCTCCAAAACGTGTATGGAAAAGGAAAAGGTTTTAGTACTGCTTTCTCTTCATGTTCTTCTCCAAATGGTCAATCTAATTATGTTATTGCATGTAGGTCGACACGTAACAATTTTTTTTTTCTTTTGAGAAGGACACATAACAAATTAATATAGTGATTATTAAACCTGTGTGAGCCAAATCATTTATTCAAATTCATGAATGCAAGTATGCAACACTAACGCTCTATTTGTTTTGATGTAAAATATTTTCATTGAAATCATTTTCAAGTGTTTGGCAATATTAGACCTTTGAAAATGTAAACAGCCACCTGCCTCCAAATACAAGCACACCACCACTACTAACCACCTAGGAAAAAAAAAAAAAAGCAGCCATCACTACCCCGCTGCCACCAAAATCTAGTGACTACACACCACCACAACAACAACAACCACCAATAGGAAGCAACAATCCCAAATGAAAACAAAAATTCCAAAATCAAAGATCAATGAAACCCACTCTTATTCAACCACCATCAAAACCCATGATGGCAGTTCTGGCCACCAACCTCAAAACCAAACCTGAAAACACCAAACCCAGCCTACCAAAACCCAACAACAATGACCCAGCCCATTAAAACCCATTAGCAACGACCCACCCCACCATTGAGAGGGACATCAGCACTCAGATCTGACGACGACCTACCCCACTATCGACCTTATCGCCGATCTTCACCACAAAAGAGGTAGTGGTCGTCGATCTGTCGTTGCACTCGACATTCATGTTGGGAACATTGATGCTGAGAGTCAAAGTCCCGAGGGTGGCACCGCTAGTGGGTAGCACCAGTCGGTGAGTGGCTCCAGTCGATGGGTGGCACCGCTGTTGGGTTGCGCCGGTTAGTGGGTGGTGCCAGTAGGTTTTGGGAGAGAAGGAGGTTGAGAAGGAAAGAAGAGATAGCGGGAAAGGGAGAGAATAGATAGCCTGAGAGTTGTCGGGTGAGAGTTAGAGAGAATTTGTAAAATATTTTACCAAAATTTTAAGTGTAAAATATTTTACACAAATTTGCTTGGATTGATTTGGTTGACTGAAAATATTTTACTTTTAACTAAATGTTTTACTACAAAACAAACACTGTAAAATGAGAAAATATTTCCCTGCAAATATTTTACGTCAAAACAAACAGAGCGTAAGAGTTTGTTTATCGAAAAATAAGACTAACAGAGTCTAAGAATATCATTGGTAGAATATTAAGAGTGTTCACCGTCATGATTACATTTTATATCTCAAGCAAAAAGTTTGCCAACAATAAGGGATTATAATTAGTAAAAGAATGGAACCTAAAAATTAGGACAAAAAATTTGTATTCTTATAAGTCAATGCTTAGTTAGCTTGCTAAAAAAATGGAGTTTTTCTATAGTTATAACAAATTTTCAAAATATTTTCATGATAAATTGAGCTGTCAATACATCATAAGCTAAAAAATAAAATAAGATTTTATTCAAACCCATCACAACTCAAAATATGATTATTTTGAAAATGTCTTTAAATTTTGTTGTACCGACTTTTCTACGAAATTTTTAAAAAAGATTTCAATCAAAACTTTCCAAAAAGTAGGCTTAAATTTAATCTCTCTCTCTCTCCCCCCTACTTCATTCTATATTTGGGCAGTTCAAATCACTCACAGACCTGACCAACCTGCCCAAATCGACAGACCTGATCCGTAAACTGCCCGATTTTACTCCTGTGGCTGTTAGAGGTAGTTATCAAAGTCCAAAACCTAATTCTGGCAAATTGGTTGGCAAGTTGTTGCATTGAAACCCGATTTCAACTGACCCGATTGATTCCACCACCAAAAGGTCGTCGTTCTTCGACATCTTTGGAATTCCTTGGTCAGATTTTGCCAAATCTGGCAAGTTTTGGCCAGATCTCCTCCTCCCTAACTCTATAGAGACCGATCACCATCTATCAAAGACTTGACCAATCCAACCTGACTCCTTCACTGATCGGCGGCAAGTTTGGAAAATGTCCACCCAACTTGGTCTACTTGGTTGCGGGTTAGGCACAAACCCAACCCAGACAAACTCATGGACACCCTTAGCCATCACATGTTATGTTCTTTGTCTTTTGCAATTAATAATAGAGTAGTGATTTTTAAAATTTTTATGTATCTTGTCTTTAATTACTTCAACCAGCTTTGAGACAAAAATGGTAGAACTTAAATATAGTTTTTTTTTTTTTTTACCGAAACTTATGTATAGTTCTTATAGCATTCTCATCAGGTGTGCTAAATGCCAAATATTTGGTATTTGCACACCAAACACCAAAAAACCCTTCTCATGAGGTGTTCTATATTCTATAAATTTTGACGCACGTGAACAGTTCCGTTCCATTTTTGGAACGGTACGGACAGATGTGTTATAAAAAAAATACTTTTTTATTCTATTTCTCTCTCTTCATTTATGACTCTTTCTTCTCTCTCTTTCTTTTCTCCGCCTCACTTCATCTTCTCAGTTCACTCTCATCCTTTCTTTCTTTTTTCTTCTTCTTTCTTTCTCCAGAAGTTCCACCTCTCCCTTTTTCTTGCTTTTTTTCCCCCCTTTTTTTCTTTTCTGTCACTTTCTCTACGCCTTCTCTATCTTTTTTTTTTTTTTTCCTGTCACTCTCCATCTCTGTCTTTTTTTTTTCCTCCGCCTAGGCCGTTGCCATTGAGATCGACTGTCACCATGGAGTTCAGCCTCGCCAATGAGGCCATCGCCGTGGAGATTTTGATCTCCCTCTTTTTTTTTCCTTCGGTTGTGGATTCCATGTGATTGTGATTATGGGTGAGTTGGTTCTTTTTCAAGCTCTTTTTTTGGGATAGTTTTGTGTTGATTTTGTGGATTTTTTTAAAAGTAGTATTGGGTGGTGGTGGCGGTGGCTGGTGGATTTTTGTTGGTGGTGGTGGGTTTTACCTGTGGGTGGTGGTGGCGGGCTATGCTTGGGTATGGTGGTGGTGGGCTGTGCTGTGTATCAGTGTATGGTGGGGTTTTGTTGAAGGTTTTGAGGTTTTTTTTTTTCTCTCTTTTGTTGAGGTTTTTGGATTTGGAATTTGTTGGAGGACCGGTGATTGTGGTTGTAGTTTGTGGCGGTGGTTTTAGCAATGGTTCTTGGTTCTTGGTTGGTGGTGACTGCCGGGGCTATGTTTGTATATTGTTGGGTTTTGAGTAAATATATTATTTTAATGTATTGTATATATTATTTTAATGTTTAGAATGAAAAAATAGAACATCTGATAAATGGTATATTGTAAAATAATGTAGTAAAATAGTAAAATAGATTTTTGATGTTTCAAAATGGCATTTTTTATGAGAGGGCTGATGAGAATGCTCTTATTCTCTAATATCTATGTATATAACTAAATATAAGTAGAAAGTTTGTGCGCAAGATTATGCTGTTATACCATATGACGACTTTTTTTAGATTTCTTTCATTTAGCCTTCTACATCATATTTTAATAATGTCATGTATCACATTTTTTTTTTTAAGAATTCTTTTATTTAGCATTCCATTCATCTTTCAATAGTGCCATGTGTCACTTTTCTTTTTAAGAGAAACGGGTATTATTCATTTAACCTTCCACTAAATACAAGACTATTAATCATTTGTTGAATTATTTTTAGTATTCTTTTCTATTCAGTAAAAAAATAATAAGATTTCTTTAATGGCATAATATTAATTTATTGTAAGGTGGTTAATGAGGTGTACATCATTTCTAAGTATTAATTTTTAATAGTTACCTACAATAAACAAGATCTATAGTGATGAAACTTTTCATCACAAAATTTCCTTATTTCGTCGCTTAAAACATATGGTGATGAAAAACATATTTCGTCTAATCTTTTAAAAAAAAAAATTCATCACCAATTTGAATATCTTTAGAGACAAAATATTGATTTCATCACCATATTTTAAATTTTTATAATATTCGGTGATGAATTTTGTTTTTCCTTGCTGAATGTTATTATTTAGAAATGAAATTATTTTTTCTCTCTAGATTTCATCACTATAGTCCAAAGTTTGTTGTAATGGTTGGTGCACTAATTATTAATATAATAAAGGAATTTACATAGTTCTTTTTCTTTTTTGTTTACAATAAGTTTGGAGGGATGATTTAAATTTGTCTTTTCCTAGGCACATAGATAGAAGGATCTTCGTAATTTATATAATATTTTTCTAATATTTCTATTTTTTAACAAAATTTTTGATTTGTAATATGTAATAATACTTCCAATATTAAAAAATATATGAAAAAAAATTATACAGTTGAGTTAGTTAAAATAAGTAAATATTTGTAATTTCATTCAAACAATAAGTTCTTATATGTTAATAATTAATTCTCAAATATACACCATACTTATACATGAAATATAAAAATAATGTTTTACAAAATATATCAATATGAAATTACAATGTACTTGTGCATTGCATAAAACATCTGCTAGTTAAACTTCAAGAAAATGGACTTTTGCCTTTTTTTTTAAAAAAAAAAAAATCCAAAACCTTTTTGTTTCTCTCAAAGGAAGGAATAGTTCTTTCCTATAAGATAATTTTTTTAGTGTTTTATTTTATTTTTTATCATTTTATTGTTCATATGATTTTTAGTTGCTTCTTTTTCTTTTATTTTTTTTGAAAATTTTTGAAACTAAACCAAAAAAAAGCCTCATCACACATGCAAAGCGCGTGTGGTGAGGCTAGTTTTAGATAATATCTTACTATGCAATTGAAAAATTATTTAAATTTCAAAATTATTTAAATTTCAAAATTTGAATTGGTAAGTTGATGAGACATAACATATATGAACAGTGATCACTAACACATATATGAACATTAAAGACTATGTTTGGTTGGAGGGAAGATGAAATGAAAGAAAATAAGGGGAGGGAAGGAAAACTATTCTCCCTCTTCTCTCTCCCTCTTCTTTTCTTACTTTTTATCTGTCGTACCCCTATTTTGCCAAACATAATGTAACATTTTCGACTGCAAAGTTGTAGGAAGTGTCGGCTAGTGGACTAGCTATAGTGCATTGACCCGCGCCCAAAAAAAAAAAAAATGTTACCAATACCACCCGTA